>NW_021703773.1:22757624-23034237 GCF_005190385.1 Monodon monoceros
CCGGAGCCTGTGCTCCGCAACGGGAGAGGCCACAACAGTGAGAGGCCCGCGTACCGCAAAAAAAAAAAAAAAAAAAAAAGAGATACCTGACCCTTGACAGTGTCCAAGTTTATTCTTCTCTATCAAGAGAGACTGATAGCAAAATATCAAGAGCCGCATCCTCCAACGCCAGTGTGACTTTACAAAGCTCTTGGCATTGGACCTTCTCAAGGATAAATGTGTGTGCATATATAATATATACTAACAGATTATATTCTTGTATTGATAGCTTGTACTTTATCAATACATCTATGCAACCGCCTCATTGAGATAAACTATACATCAGATAATTAGTTCCCACCAATTAAGGAATGCCTGTGATTGTATTAAGTCTACAGCTGTAATACAGAATGGAGGAGTTCAAAACGTGTTTCTACCCATGTAGAGTGGGTAGAATAATGATACAAGTACAATCCAAGTGACTATGTTAAAACCCACCCCATACCTGAAAATTCGATTTTTAAGGTGAGCACACATCTTTGTGCGGGATATTTTAAGCAGAATGAAACGTTTGAAATTATTTGTAGCAAGTACTTTGGATAAAACAAACCTCTCTGGGTTTTTTACCCCTAAATGTGTGGTGACCTCAGGAACGGAAAGCACCTGAGTGCCCTCACTCCAGCACAAGAAACACAGATGGGCCTTTCAGTTTTATGCCCCTTTGAAAAGAACCTGGGATAACCTGTACATTCACCTCTTAACGCAAGAGGGAAATATAGGCTCAAGACCAGCATTCAGCAGTAAGAGGGGAAATAGATAAATTTTTGAAAAGCCTCTCAGTTATCACAACAAGGCCTTGAGTCTCAGAAGTTCATTCTAAATGCTTTATTACGATGAAACTGACACACGTTTACTGAAAATTTCTTTGAGCCAGAGTGAGGTAACTCATAAAAATATCTTTATGACTAGCTAGAAATGAACAAAACCTGAGATGCATCACTGTTCACTGTTTAACCTTAACCCTGAGATTTTAATATGAGAGGTAAGCTTCTCTAAGAGCGAGGCCCACGTCTGACGATTTCCTAGATGTTCTACAGACCCCAACCCAGTGCTCTATGTTTATTGGACGCTTAATGCCTTGTCAGCACAGAATAAAACTCCAGGAGGCTCCACATGGCCTGGAGTTGGCCAGCCCCTCTGACCTCACCTCCTGTCACACCTTCCATTCTCTGGCTGGCTTAACAAGCCCCAGCCTCACGGGCTTTCCTTTCTGTTCCTCCAGCATTCAAGCTGATTTTCATCGGCTCCTCCACTGCTGGCCGGGAGCTCATCCATCAGTCAGGTGCTACGCGAAACAAGGGGCATTATAGAGCTGTCACTCAAAGCACTGGCAGGGAATGTGGCTTTGGGGCAGAAAATGAAGAATCCGCCCTCCTGTGAGAAAGCCCTGCAGAAAGATTATTAAACCGCACAAAGCAATGGACCGACCTGTTTGGCCTAAAGGAAGCTCAGGCAGGATGGTCTCAGGCGGCATCCTGGACCCAGCACTGGTTTCCCTTTTTCTTTGTGTTATCTAATGGAAAAGAAGAACCTAGCCGCCTCCAAGCAAACTGGCTGCCATTGGGCTACGTGGCACCCCAAACTGTTGGGAGGTTGTATGTACTGGGGGCTGGGAAGGAAATTGTGGCCAGGACAGCCTAAACTTGAATCCTATCTGTATGACAAAAAAGAAACAAGCAAACAAAAATAACGATGCCTGGGTCCAGACCCCCTCTCTCTAGCTTACTAACTAGGTACCTTTGGAGAAGTACTTGTCACTCTGTTCCACAATGTCTCCATTTGCAAAATGGGTAAAATAATGATACCTAAATAGTTGTAAAGGTTGGTTAACAAAAAGATAGCACTTAGGAAATAGTAAACGATCAGTAAGTGTCAGCTATCGTCTCGTATCTTCTCGTCACTCTCTATCATCTGCTCAATTTTTACAGCACTGAAAACTCTCTGAAATTCTAATTTCTTTGTTTAATTTCTGAGGTGTCTGTTGCACCCCCTAGAACGGAATCTGCAAAAGTACAAGGGCTGTGTCTGACTTGTTCTCCACTTCAGTTCCCAGAACAAATCCTAGAAGACAGAAGGTTCTCCAATTGTTGAATGACTCAGTATCTCCAATTCCAAAATCTTTACAACACTCATGAGGCAATCCCAGCCATGAGCTTAGGACACTTATTCAATTTTAAGTTGACTTAAATGAGTCAACTTTTGGTTGGGATATATACAAATTCTTTTGGCATATACATTTTTAAAACAATTGTCTTAAAAATTTACTACTTGGAGAAACCACTTTAAGAGAGCAACTTTCTGAGAAAACCAATAAAGATGTTGGAATAGAATGAAGGCTTGATGCCCATATGTTCTAAACAATTTTCTTTTTATTGACATATAGCTGACATATAATATTATGTGAGCTTCAGGGATACTCCGGCTAAAAACTTTTCTAATTTAAAACATAAGTCCTGATTTAAAGCCTAAAAAGCATGTTTGGTCCTCTGTTAATATCTAAGGATAAATGGGGAAAGTATAAAGAGTCACTGGAGAAGACAGAGACACTGAGCCATGCTCCCTGAGATCTGAAATTAGAAGAATCTATGGAGATTGCCGGATCTGGATAAGGCTGGCGGGTGGGGAAACCCCAGAAGCCCCAGGAGGGAGGAGCATCGAGGCTCTGCTCAAGGGCCTCTGGGTGTGGGGCTGGGACTGGAAGGCCCTCTAGACTCAAGCAGGCTAACGCGATACCTTCCGTAGCACGCAGAGCCTTGACCATGGGAAGGTACCATAAGAGAACAAATGCACTCACACAGCACCCACCATCTCTCCCCACGACGCTTTCAATAGACCTTTAGCTGGTGCACCTGCGTCCAACCCCCTCCCAGTCCCACCCAGCGCCCTCACCGGCCCCAGAATTCTCATTCTACCTAAGATCAAACTGTGTCACCCCTCCCCCTGCTCAAAAGCTACCAGGGCTTCCCAGTCATCACCTGTGGCCCAAGCTTCCCTTCCCACTGTCTTATCGCACCACTGCCCACCCCAGCCCCAGCCAGCCAGTTCCCAAACGTGTCAGGACCTCCCCAACGCCGTCCTGCCCGGGTGGGAAAGCACTCCTGTTCTGGAGGCCCTGGCGGCCGGCATCTGCACAAGGCTTAGCGCAAACCTCTCTGCTGGGAACCCCTCTCCCAGCCCACCAGGCAGGAGTACCTGCTCTTTACTCCCGTCCTCAGAGCCCTCCTCGCGCTCTCAGTTCTTGCGTCAGCATCTCCGAAAAGCCTGAGTGCCTCATCAATCTTTATAATCTCGGGAGGGACACAGAGCCTGGCACTAGCGGGCACTCAATGAACACGTATGGGGTTTAATTTAGAGTTTAATCAGAATACACAGCACAATTTTAAAACATTCCTAGTTTCCTGCACACACACATCCCTTTTGAGGGTCCTGGAAAGAAAATGCCTGAACTATTTTTTCTACATGCCCAGAGTAGGTCATTTCTAAGTAGTGGATTGAAATATGCTAGCAGGTCATTTCTAAGCAGTGGATTTGAATATCCCAAGTCAAAACTATTTTTCCTTTGAGTTGCTTAATTCCCTGCTTCTTGTTGGATCCATAATCATCTCCTCCTTGTCCAATCCCCACCTGAAATGTGTGTGGTTAGAACCACATACTTTTGGAATTACGGGCAAAAGTAATCTGGATTGCTGGCAACTTCAAGACGCATGTTTCAAGTTACAAAGCAAAACACTAACTTGTTTTCAATCCTGCTGTAAAAGTGTAGGCTTGCCTCAATTGCGCTGGGGCACAGCCAGAAAAGGGGGTCTGGGCAGACCTCTTGTCCACCCCTCTCTCTCCACTCCGGGGTGGGTTAATACACACACACACACGCACGCACACGCACACGCGCGCACACACAGGAGAATGGGAACTCAAGATGGAGCAAAGCCATTCCTCCCTTTTCCTCACTTGGAGGATCTAACAGAACAATTTCATTACCACGCTCTAAGATGGGCTCTCAGAGACCACCTGGAAAACAAGCAAATTTCGTGAATAATTATTTACCATAAGTATAATAAAATGTAAACTGGCATTTGCCTACCAGTTATTTAAGAGGACTACTTGTGACTGATGAATTTAATTCAGGTTCGACAAGAGGAAATATAATGTCTTCTGTGATGCTCATCTATGTGTCTGGTTTTGTGGCTGTTTTACACCCATGAAATAATTAGGGAAAATCACAAAACTACATGAAAGTAACTGATAATATAGGTAGCACAGTCTGAGGGATCAGTTGAAAGTTATCCTGCAAGAAATGCATTACTAATGATAAAGTCCCACAGACAGTGATCAGCTCCTGCTTTTGCGTATATAAATTAGATGGAGTCAAGGGATTCCTATGATAGTGGCGCTCAGTCTTTACAGATTTACAGCTAGGCTCCCTCTGAGTACACCTTCGTGGTTTGGAGTTTGTTTCTTGTATTTTTGAGCGCATGAACTTGTCCACACATATATTGTGACTTGGAATAAAAGGTGAGCCAGTCATCAGGGGCTCCCAGACTTCGGAGTTTCAAGGCTTCATAAAAGATCTTGCAACAAAAAATTAGGAAGCTTTGCAGCAGACACTGAGGTTCCCTAAGAGAATTTTTATAGGAGATAAACTGTCGCACACAATTCAGCATCTTACCATCATTACTGAAGCAAAACCGGAATTCTGAACCCCCAAGACAGTTCAGAAAAGTTAACCACTTGGATCCCAGAAGGCATCACCCATGCTCCTTTATCTGATGCTGGTTTCAGGGGGTGGTCCCCTTGCTTATCATCGCGGTACTGAGTTAAGGGCTGAGCCAGTGCAGCCGCTAAAACCACCAGCTGCCCGTCAGCCTGAGACAGTTCAAGCTGCCAAGGCAACAGGCAATAGTCAATCAACTACAGCAATCTCGAACCTTTAAAATTGCCAAAATAGTTCTCCTTGCTTAATATGACAGATCGCCAATTCCTATAAGTTCACACATTCTGCTAAAATGAAAAAATATGTGAACTACTGAAATATTTACAAATCAAATGCTATTGATACAATGTCTGGGATTTCAAATGGTGGGGGAGATTTATAGATGGAGTAAGATTGTCCATGTGCTGATAAATTTTGAAGTTAGATGATGGATTCATGCGGATTCAATATAGTATTTTTGATTATACGGGACACCCCCCTTATCTGTGCTTCCGCAGTTGCAGTTTCAGTTACCCGCAGTCCCCTGAGGTCCCAAAATATTAAATGGAAAATTCAAGAAATAAACAATTCATACATTTTAAATTGGGTGCCATTCTGAGTAGCTTCATGAACTCTCTCCCCATCCTACCCCGTCCTGGGGTGTGAATCATCCCTTTGCCCAGCGAATCCGTGCCGTGTAGGTTACCTGCCTGCCCATTAGTCACTTAGCAGCCGCCTGGCCAGCATCACTTCAACAGGGGTGGTATCGCAGTGTTTGTGTTCAAGTAACCATTACTTTACTTAACAATGGCTCCAAAGCGCAAGAGTAATGATGCTAGCAATTCAGATATTCTCTTACTGTGCCTAATTTTAACATTAAATTTCATCATAAGTATGGAGGTATAGGAAAAAACCAGTATATACAAGGGTTCATCCGGGGTTTCAGGCATCCACTCCGGGTCTTGGAATCCTAACCTCTTAACCTCGCAAACAAGGGTGGGGAGGGGAACCCCCGTACGAGTTTTGCAAATTGCTTAAATTTTCCAAAATAAAAAATAATCATGAAGTCAAGTTTAAAACTATTAAAATGCAATCTCTACAGTGCATACAAGTGATTACATATATTCTTACTTCCTAGTGTGTTGCAGTTCTACAGTAGGAGAGCAGATCTTGACCCTTTACTAAGGCAGCTTAATTACAGGGACTCCACTGAGGTTTTTGCTAACGTCAAAAAAGAAAGTTAAGACACCTTCTGAAATTCAGTACAGGTTGTAAAACATACAAGATGAAAGCTTTACTAATTTTTTACCTACTCGATTTAAAGGAAGCTTTATAAAGGAAGATTTCTGCTATGTGAAAATAGACAAAACACAACAAAACAAAAAAGATGCTATAAATTTGCCATATGTATAGAGGAAGGCACTTTAGCAGGTAAAAGCTATTCCTTCGGCGGAAGGTAGCCTAACAACCCTGGCGAACGAAAAAGGCGGCTCTTCAGTCTTTTAGCGTTTGAACTTTTGACCTCTTCCCAAAATGTCACGAAAGAATTTCTAAACCGTGGGACTAGAAAGAACGCTTTCTTTCCTCAAATCGTTTCACAAAACATTACTCTTTACTATATACGCCTTGAGCCACCGAGCCCAAAGTACAAAACTAAAAAGTAAAGTCTAAAAGAGATGCAAACTGGATTAAGAAAAATACATATGAAGTAATGCAATTAAAAACAAAACAAAACAAAACAGCAGGTCGAGACAGCACTGGAAGTGCGGCAGCGAATATCACCTTTCGGGCTCTCTTCCCCGGACACAGTTTTCTCTTTTGCTGAGGATCAGGCTTTCCACTGTCCTCCTCGTGTCCCTTCCTTACTTCAAACTCACAAAATGACTTGAAGAAACATGTACTGGAGGCAACGAAACCTACAGCTCAGTCTTGCAAGGACACAGCGGCGCTTAAGAGTCAACCCACACGGAGGGGGCGGAGGGACGCGTCTCCCGAGGCAAACGCGGCCGAGCCGGGTCGCCTCCCCAGGAAAGGACGCGCCGGGGGCGCCCGCGCACCTGGCCCGCTCGCCGCCGCCTCCCGCGGCCGGGCCCGCTGCCACCCGAAGCTACCTGAGCGCTGTCTCTCCACTTCTCCCGCGTCCGCACACGCGCCCCCGGCCCCAGCCGAGCTCAGAAGGTGAGACCCGCAGACCCGAAGCGGCCGCGGCCCCGCCGAGCCTCCCGCGCCGCCGCCCACCCGGCAGGCCGCAGGCACAGCCTCGCCGGGGCAGCCGGGGAGGCTCCCGCCAGCTGGCCAGAGGCGGCGTGCTCGCCAAGGTACAGATCCGCGGTTTAGGTGCCAGGAAGCTCCCCAGTCCAGCACTCGCCCAGGCTGCCGGCCCCTCCCCGGGCGCGGCGCGGGGGTGGAGAGAGGCGCGGGCGCCCGGGGGGAGCGGGGCCAGCGCGCCGGCTCGGGCGGGGCAGCGGGGGGGGATGGGGGGGATGGGGGGGTTCCCGCGGCGCGACAAGACGGGACAGGGCGGGCGGCGGCCGGACTCACCCAGGCAGCGGATATGGAACCCCGAGGGCGGCCGCAGCGCCCGGCGCGACCAGCCCTCGCGCAGCGCCTCCAGATGCTCCTCCTTGCCCTGGATTAGCAGGACCTGCTCGTCGATCCAGCCCAGGAAGAACGTCTCGGCCACCGCGGCCGTGACCTTCTTGTTCCAGAAGTGCTGCATGTTCTCGGCTTTGAAGTCGGCGAAGATCTCGTAGCCGATGTGGTGCCGGGCGAGCTGCCGGGGCTGGGCCGGGGACGCGGGCCGGGCGGCCTCGGACCTCTCCCCCGCCGGCCCCTCGGCGGGGCCCAGGACGATGGCCAGAGAGTGAGGCGCAATTTGCAGAAACTTCTCCATCTTCGGAGGCATCCGGCGTCCGCGCGCGACCCCGCTCACCGCAGCCGCCGCCTCCCGCCGCTCCCGGGAACAGCAGCGCGAAGTGCGCTGCGCGACAAACGAAGAGCGTTAGTGCCCACCCCCGGGCAGGCCGCTTCCCCACACATCCCGCGCCCAGATGCCGGGGACGCCCCCGCGCAGCCCCTGCGCGCAGCCTGCAGGCGGGCGCAGCAGGTCACCACGTGGGGGAGGGGAGGGGGTGCGGAGCCCGCTCGGGCCGACGGCTGGCGCGCATTACCTGCAGCTCCAGGCCACCCTCCCTGCACCGCTCATTTTCCAGCCTCTGCACCCTTGCCTCCCTCGGCGCCCGGCGGCCCGGCGGGGGGCGGAGACGCCGGAGGGGGCGGGCAGTTCGCGCCGAGTCCGGGGAACCCTCCTGGCTGGACTCGGCCGGAGGAATCCCCCAAAGTCCGCTGCGGGAGGTGGTCGACGGGGTGCGGATGGCCGGGGCGGGGGCGGGGTGTGAGTTTAGGTGGCGGGGCCAGGGACGCACGGCGACACATGGAAGGCACCGAGTCCGGAGCGGTGAGTGTCGCTCCTCCCCACGCTCCACTCCGCCCTCACCTCCCACCTCCTGCTAGAACAAGTGGCTTCGCTGACTGGTTGATGTGCCCTTGGAAGTGGCTTTTTTAAAAACGTAGTCAACCACGAAAAATTGTCATCCGTCCCTCCTCCCACGCTCTCGTGGAACTCTCCTCCCGTATCTCCATCACGTACTGTGGGCCTGAGATAGAGGAAACCTAGTCATTCCCAGCGTTACCTACCCAACCCTCCGTTTAGGAAGAGGATACGGAAATTTACCAGGAAAGGTAATGATTATGCTTTTTAAAAAAAGAAAACAAGAAACAAACCAAAAAACCCCACTTCGTTAAGCTTCTTTGTGTACAAACTCTGTTTGGCTTATTTTTCATTGAGAAAGTTTAGTTGTGTATTTAGAGCCCTAATTAATTAACGCCAAGGCTTCATACTACATTTCCCTAGAGGAGGGTTTCTCAGCCTTCGGTGTTTCACAGAGTCACCTGCAGCTTTTTTTTTTTTTTTTTTTTTTCCCGGTACGCGGGCCTCTCACTGTTGTGGCCTCTCCCGTGTGGAGCACAGGCTCCGGATACGCAGGCCCAGCGGCCATGGCTCACGGGCCCAGCCGCTCCGCGGCATGTGGGATCCTCCCGGACCGGGGCACAAATGCGCGTCCCCTGCATCGGCAGGCGGACTCTCAACCACTGCGCCACCAGGGAAGCCCCACCTGCAGCTTTTGTCAAAACATAGGTATCTGTATTTGGGTCTCTGATTCCGTAGGCCTGCTGTGGAACCTAATACTTTTTCTTTCAAACAAATTCTCTGCTGCTGCTGCTGCTGGTCCTGGACCATACTTTGAAAACATTTGAACTAGAAAAAATGTTACGTGGTGGGAGGGATCGCTGAAGTGTTTGCTACTGGCATCCTGGGATTCTATTACCATGAAAAAGTTACTAAACCCAAGTCCAAAGACCTGGGTTTTAATCTTACTGAAGGTGTCCTTGGACAAGTCACTGAACCCCAGTTCCTCCCATTTGCAAAATGGGAGTTGATAAAGCCCCACTCAAGCCCACATCTCTGGACCGGAGAGAGCATCAAGGAAGGACATGTTTGAGAAGTCGCCTCAGATGATAAAATGTGCAGTCAGCATGAGAATGTGTGCTGCCACTAGTCACAGAAGCCAGGGGCTCCTCAGGCCTTAGAAAGCCAAGGACTGGATTTGACATGAGGGAGGCAGCCATGGTCGTATGAATGCATCCTGCCCTTGGAATCTCCCAGGCACCCGCGGAGTGGTGAGACCTGATCATTTCTTGCTGGGCTTTTAGTGCTTTAGCACTAAGCCTCAATTTGGCACCAGTGACACAACATTCTTCGCCCTCCCTTAGTGCCTGGGCCTCAGGAAGAGAGGAAGTGGTAGTGGCTGGGAAAATGGAAGAAGGAAAGATGTACCTGTGACATTTTCTTTTTTACTTAGCAATTTTTTAAATTTTTGTATTATGACATAATTTCAGACCTAGTGAAGAGTTGCAAGAGTAGTGCAAAGAATACCCAAGTATTGAATATCTTCACCCAGATTCCCCAAGTGTTAGCATTTTACTACACTTTTCAATAACCCTCAGTTCCCAGTTGGCCCACAGTACCCTCCATGCATGGACTCAGGGTCACGCATGTTTCTACTCCATGTCAGTTTCACCAAAATTTGCCTGTAAATATAGCTTTTTTTTCTTCCTCGATCTTTCCCTCTCTTTGCTTCTGCACCCATCCACAGTCTCTCTTCTTGCAGCCCCCAGTCTTCAGCGGCTGCAGCAGCAGGAAGCTAGGACAGGGATGCATTGGGCAATCCTTCAGATGCTAAATAATAAAACCAGTCAAGGAAAAATAAAAAGATGTAGGGGGAGCAATGACCAAGGAAACAACTGTAAGTGTAATTATAGCATGAGATGCACGCCTTGAAAGTGTCGAACAGAGAAGTGTCAGAAAGAAACAGGAGGGGGCTTCCCTGGTGGCGCAGTGGTTGAGAGCCCGCCTGCCGATGCAGGGGACACGGGTTCGTGCCCCGGTCCGGGAAGATCCCACATGCCGCGGAGCGGCTGGGCCCGTGAGCCATGGCCGCTGAGCCTGCGCGTCCGGAGCCTGTGCTCCGCAATGGGAGAGGCCACAACGGTGAGAGGCCCGCGTACCGCAAAAAAGAAAAAAGAAACAAGAGGACCTACATTAGATAGGATACTGGGGTCTCTAGGAGGAGATGGGCATTTACTCCTGCCCAAAGGATGAGAAGTAGCCTATCTTGCCAAGGCTGCATAGGCCACACTTCTGATGTCACTAGAAAAGTTGTGCTCTTTTATCCCCTTCAGAGAGGCATTTGCGTGTATCATCATGAAAGAAGGTGCAAATGTTTCTTGGCAAGGAACTATTTCCTTCCCTAGGTTCAGTATCCTAGACCTTTATATTGACCCAAGTACTGGTAAGATTTCCTGGTTATTTTCCAAGGAAAAGTATTTAACATTTATCAAATGCCTCATTTTTGCAAAACTCAATGAGAAGGAACAATTATTATTCTAATTTTTCCAATGAGAAACCGAAGTTCACAGATGTTAAGTAATTTGGCCAAGATCACACAACTACTAGTTGATAAACCGAAAATTTGAACCAGACTTATGACTCCAGAACCCAAGTTTCCTCAGCCTACACTGCAGCCTCCAAAGGAACTAAGAACCTGCAAGATAAACTAGTATTACTTCATTCAGAAGGAATTATTGCACCAATTTACTTGAAAATGTTCAGGAAGAACTTCTTGGGTAGCTCGTCAAATAAACCCTCAAACCCCCTGGGGAGAACAGTTGCCTCAGTTTTTATTTTATTTTATTTTATTTTGCGGTACGCGGGCCTCTCACTGTTGTGGCCTCTCCCGTTGAGGAGCACAGGCTCCGGATGCGCAGGCTCAGCGGCCATGGCTCACGGGCCCAGCCGCTCCGCGGCATGTGGGATCTTCCCGGACCAGGGCACGAACCTGCGTCCCCTGCATCGGCAGGCGGACTCTCAACCACCGCGCCACCAGGGAAGCCCCTCAGTTTTCTCCATAGTGAAGTTCAAGGTCAAGTGGGATGTTGTGCAGAATGAAAGAGCACTGTGAAGGAAATTCTTTATCAGCCCTTCTCCCCACTGCCTGCCGTCAACTGCCTGCCATTCCTGCAGGGAAAGTGGGCTTTGCTAAACCTACTCTGGTCCAAGCTTATCAGTTGCTGGTTGTCCCGCCAGGATATAACAGACTCTCAGACAGTCATCACTCGGATGTGCCTTCCAGCCTAAGGGCCCTCAGTTTGGAATTTCTGTTTGTGGCAGATGGTGTTTTTGAAAGATGGCTGCCGCAACACTTCCCACGTTTGTGCGTTTCCGTAATGTGACCCATTACGGCAGTGTGACTCCCCCATCAGGAGGCAGCAGCCTCTCTCTCCACCCCCTTGACTCTGGTCAGGCCCCGTGATTGCTTTGACCTATAGAGTAGAGCGGAATTGATGCTGTGCCAGTTCTGGGAATAGACTGATTAGCTTCTTCGTTCTCACTTCTGCTTCTTGGAAGCAGCCGCCTTGTAACAAGTACGGCTACGCTGAGCTCATCATGCTGTGGGCAAGCCCAAGCTAGCCACGAGGAGAGGGTGTGGAGAGAGAGTAGTGCTGGCCAACTCCAGTCGTTCTCACCAGCCCAGCTCAGGCACCGGCACATGAGTGAAGGAGACATTCTAGCCCCAGCAGACACCAAATGTGGAAGACCCGAGACCCCATACTAGTAACCCCCAATCGAGCTGTCCCAGGCACCTCTGGGCATTCAAGTCAACCCAACTAAAGCTTCCAACTTTGTATAACCGAGCCATCCCCACTGTGTCTCGTCTCAATAATTTTTTTTTTTTTTTTTTTTTTTTTTTTTTTGCGGTACGTGGGCCTCTCACTGTTGTGGCCTCTCCCGTTGCGGAGCACAGGCTCCGGATGCGCAGGCTCAGCGGCCATGGCTCACGGGCGTAGCTGCTCCGCGACATGTGATATCTTCCCGGACCGGGGCACGAACCCGTGTCCCCTGCATCGGTAGGCGGACTCTCAACCACTGCGCCACCAGGGAAGCCCTCGTCTCAATTCTTGACCCACACAGCTATGAGCATGATAAAGTGGCAGCCGTTTTTCATCACCGAGTTTTGAGGTGCTTGGTTACAAAACAATAGATAATTGGGCCGCTGTTGCTCTCGTATTGTTTGCACGCATCTTGGGGCAGTCTAATGGATAAGAATCCCGGCAGGAAACGAGATTTCGTTGATGTCCTGATCGTGGCATCTCTGGAGAGTCAACTGTTATAAAGCAAAAAGGAAGTCCTGCTATGTTATTTCTATCTCACAAGTGTGATAGGTGGATTTAGACTCCTAAGTCCATAATTCGAGGCACCAATCGATTAATGTGTCAGAAAGAATGACATCTGCACAAACCATTCGATAAAGCCTCACTGCAGTAGGAGTCCAGAGTTTCCACAGAGCTCCTATCACCATGGGGTTACCGCTTGTTCTAATTAAAAGCCCCCTAAAGGATTCTTTCAAGGGTAATCCACCAACACCCTTAATTGTAGTGCACAATTTACGCAGTATTATTGATTTTGTTTGATGCTTATGACTACGTGCTCACCTACTAGCTGGAAAGAGGCTCTCAATTAAATGTCTATTACTGTTTATACCAGGTTAATAATAAAAATAGCTGACATTTACATGGTGCTTCCTGTGTGTCATGTACCATGGTAAGCACTTTATGTATACTCATTCGTTTAATCCATGTGGAAACCCTATGGGGTAGTTACTTTTGTCATCCTAACTTTATAGATGAGAAACTCATCCACAGAGACCTTAAGCCACATGCTCGGGGTTTTGGTGACTTGGTATAAAGTCCTCAAGCCAGGATTCAAATCCAGGCAATCTGGTTCCAACCACACTGAAGGCCCCCTCCACTCTTCAAAGAGTTTGTGATGGTCTTGTTATCACAGCCGCACATGTATGAATCACTTACTTGAGGATGCTGGCTCCATCCAGTGGTTGAGAATGAATTTGATGTTGAAAAGACTGCAGAAGTACATCACATGCCTCACTTCTCCCCACAACATACCAAAGACACTTACCTTAGTCAAGACCTATGTCGATCTTCCTTACAGGGAAGACTTTTTGATGGCCTGAGACACTTTCCCAAAGTAGCTCACAGTGCTTCTAAATGCCACCCAGATTCCTCACTCTTTTTCCCCCCAAAGAACGAATCTCTTCTAAGACAAAATTTAATATTGCCACCATAACTGAGAGCTTCATGTAGCCTAATAATGAACTGTGGCTGGTTCTTGGAGGCTTCTGCATAATGCTTCTGTGGACAGTAACACAGCCAGGACCCTTCTGAACTCTGGCCTTCATATGGCACCAGCCCTGGCATCTCATTACAAAGGCAGAAGCCTATCCCAGTGTGCAAACTATATTTTTCTTTGTCTTCTGTTTCTATTCATGGTTTGTTCTTGTTGGATTCCTATACCTGTGCATGGGAGCAGTTAAGGGTAGAAACCAGTCTACTTTTCCCTATGAAAATAGTTTACAAGTTTCCTGCCTGTAATGGTAAACCCAACTCCACATACCCCAAATTTTATGCCAAAATTCCATTTTATTTGAACAAAAATTTCATTGGCCACATCAAGTTGTGCTTGCATGTGGGATCCTCCTGGACCGGGTCATGAACCCGCGTCCCCTGCATCGGCAGGCGGACTCCCGACCACTGCGCCACCAGGGAAGCACTCTTGTGCATTTTTTAATGGAATGTTTTAAATATTGGATGTCCATGTCCTTAGAATGCATGCCTCAGGCTTTAACTCTGAATGATTGGAAGTTAGTAAATCTTGCTGCCGTTCATTAAGAATCATATATCAAACAACTGTTGTACTCTAGGCAGTGTTCTGAGTATGACACGTAGAGAAATAAATAAGACGTAGCCCCCTTATTTGGGGGGGCTTACAGTTTGCAAGAGGAGACAGACAAATAATCTCCCCAAAATGGAATTAGGCCTTCTTAGTGCAGTAGTAGAAGCAAGTACATACTATATGGGAGCACAAAAGGGGGAGGGAGATAAAAGGAAGGAGAGGTTCATTAAATAGGTGACATTGAGAGTGAGATAAGACTTCATACGCTGGGTAATATTGAACTAAGACTTGAAAGGTAAGTACTTATTATACGAGGTTGACGTATTACAGCTCTTTCCAACCTAAGGGACGTGATCCACTGGTGAGTCTCTGTCACTGGGCAGTGTGTCCAAGAAAACAGTTATTAGCGATAGAGTACCCATTTGGGATTGATTCCTTTTGATTTATTTTTAAATTAAGGTAGATTCAAAGTTCCTCTAGTAGTAAGTTTACTCAATCCTTTGCATGCTGCTAGGCTTTTTAGATACGAAAGAAAAGGGCTGGAGTTACAACTACCCTGCCAGGGTTTGTGCATTTCACTAGTGTTCCCATGAGGTTGGGTCCCTCATGTAAATGGCATCTGCCATGTAGGCTGTGGTGGGGAAAAAAGACATGGCAAACTGCTACCATAACGCATACTGTACTGTCGTTAATTTCGTAAGTATGTGGATGAGCATATATAACACCTTGTTACTATTTCATGTGAAATAACAATCGCCGATATTAATAACAAAGCAACATGATACACACAACTTTTATATATTTTCTCCTACTAACTGGAATAGAATCAGTTCATTATGTGTTGATTTTTTTTAAAAAATCTAATTGCCAAGTTCTACCCCTGATTTTGTCTCCTCCAGATAAGGAAGTGAATGCTCAGAGTCTGAGATCTCCAACAGTGGAAATTATAACCTGCCGGGACACTACCATCTTGCCCAAAGTGCCGCATTCTCCAGTAAACAGACCCTCCCTTCTCTGAGATCACTGCAGATGGCAGATCTCCAAAGGCAAGAGAAGGGCCAACTAAAAATAGTTTTAGGAAAATGCTCTGGTTAATCAGATAACTGCTATCTGAAACAAGCAGATACCAAAGCATTTTAAAAGACAGAAACACAGTCATTCACAAGAGAAAGCTTAATGATCTTATTCATGTTGTATTTGTTAAAGTGGAACTTCAAAATCATCTATATCGGGCATTCAGTTATAAATGTAATTCGATTCCTACGGTGTTTTCCACTTAGTTACTTTAGCAATATGACTCACCAGAGTTTAGAAATTATATATAGTTAGTCATTCTTGGTGATTTATTCTAGATGAATAAATGTACTCTTTTTCCAAAAAAAAGTTGAAGTAGTTTTATTTGTAATTTTATTATTTATTTATTAATTTATACTATTAATGGGGATTGTCCTGATAATTTAGAAATGCAAAATAAGTGGCAAATCAACAAGACTTGTCTACCATCTGTGACAGTTATTGTGAATCTTAGTATCTTTTCAGTGCACCACTTTTAATGTGTTCTGTTTATCCTACTTAAATATTTTAAAGGATGTAAATTGAACAAGCAATTAGATAAGCACTCCATGTCTAAAAGTTATATTTCATATTAGAATTAAATATATACATACAGTAAAGACAACATATTTTATTAGAAAACATATTATCAAGAAAAAGCACATTTAGGTCTTCCATTTCTGGCAATGGAGCACACTAGATAGCCTAAAAATTTCTCAGTACAAGCACTTAAAAATGACACATATATATAATACCACCTCTTGCCCTCACCTTATGCTTTCAGGTAGGATGGAGTCGCTTATGTCAGACCAATGATTCTGCCAGGAACAGCTAGAAAAGCTAGATAACATATAAACATTGTCTGCTTAAAGGCATCACGTGGTTGCTGAAGCAACAAGGAAAAAAAGGAATAAAATTTCTGAGGGAGGCCCGTGAAGCGGTGATCTGACCTGCAGACAGTTTTCCCTAAGGAAATGGGTTAATCTAATTCCTGGCTATGAACAAGAGTCCAGAAAGCCAGACTTTTATTTATTTATTTTAGTCCCCCGACCAGGAATCGAACCCGTGCCTGCTGCAGTGGAAGCGCAGAGCCTTAACCACTGGACCACCAGGGGAGTCCCCCCAATCCCCTTTCCCTGAGTAGACTTCTGAGTAGTGGAGAGCTGCTTCCGACAGACAGAGAAACCAGTAGACTTTCTGGCAGTTTTATACAGTTGGAGTGATATAATTGCAAGGCCTCAAACATGGCAATTTTCTGTTCAAAACAGCTGCAGAGGACGGGAGGATAAAAAGCCGAGCTGAAACCCTCAGAAAACTAGAACAAAGCTTTTGTCGGCTTCAGTAATGATGAGACAAGGATTGGAGCTCACGATACGCCAGGTGGAGGAGTTCCAGCATGTACATCAGGTTCTCAGTTGAAAGCATCAGCATGAAGATAGATGAGACAAAGGTAAACTGCAATGCAAAATAGAGCCTGCTCAGTCCCTTGTTGAACGAAAATGATCAGCTCCCACTCCATCTGCTTAACAAGGGAAAGAGGGAACTTTCTCTGGAGGAAGAGATAGTATTACCTGGAGCCTCTACAGTATTTTATATACAATGTCCAGCATTCAGTTAAAAAATTCCAAGACATGCCGAGGAAAAGGACTATATTGAGTCTGTTGAGTCATGGAGGAAAAAATATACTATAAACAAACCCATAGCAGACAAGAATTTCAACATAATTATAGTATGTTAAAGAAAATAGAGGAAAAGATGCAGAAAAACAATAGAGAATTTTAGCAGAGAATGGAAATATTTTTAAAAAACAGAAATCTTAAAAAAAGGAAAGTAAAATCTTTAAAATTAGAACTCAGTACATGAGCCTATGCCCAGACAATATACCATTTTTTACCTACTAGCGTGGTTATAATAAAAAAGACAGACAGTAAGAAGGGTTGCTGAGGATGGGAAAAACTGGAGCCCTCATACCGTGCTGGTGGGACTCTCAAATGGCGTGGCCACTTTGGAACACAGTTTAGCAGTTCTCAGAAAACGAAACAGACCCACATAAAACCCAGCAATTCCACTTCTAGTAGTCTACCAGACAGAAATGAAATGAAAATGTATATCCCCACAAAGACTTGTCCACAATAGTCATAGCAGCATTATTCACAATAGCCAAAAAGCGGAAACAACTAAAATGTCCATGAACTGATGAATGGAACACAAAATGTTGAATATCCATGCCATGGAATGAAGCCAACCCTCAATACCCATGGGGGATGGGTTCCAGATTCTATAGTATAGTGGATCCTCCGTATTTGCCAGTTCCACATTTGTGGATTCAACCAACCACAGATCGAAAATGTTTTTGATTGTATGAAATGTCCAGAAAAGGCAAATTTATAGAGACAAAAAGGAGGATTAGTGGTTGCCTAGGGCTGGGGTGGAAATGGGGGCGATTGCTAACGGAGAAGAGGTTTCTTTTCAGAATGATGGAAATGTTCTAAAATTAGATTGTGGTTATGATTGCACAACTCTGTAGACACACTAAAATTCTTTGTATACTTAACAGAGGTGAATGTTATGCTGTATAAATTATATCTCAATAATGCATTTAAAAATAAAGATAAAACCCAATAAAAATGATCAAATAATCCAGTAAAGTATGTTCTCAGAGTATATTTTAATAGTTTGTTCGCTTGATTTACAACTGTGGAATATGTAAACATGTGGTATGTGGATCTCCATTTGTATTAGGGACAGCGTGTCTGTCATTGTCGCTGGTGGGGCCACACACAGATTACTAGGTTCACATTAGGAACCAAGCACCAAGAAGTGGGTGATTGGCTTGAGAACCGTGACAAGGAAAGAGAGGAAAATGCACAGGGTTTGGAAAGTTCTGATCATACTGATGGAAGCTGTGTTACACCTACTACCACGAAGGGCTTAGGGTTGCCTTTTCCTTAGGAGTTCTGCACAGCTGAGTGTATAGACTCCAAGCTCAGAACATATTACAATTAATCTACTTCCACATTTCCTCCAGAATGTTCCCATCACTATCCCTAATCCTCTCATAACCCAGGCTTTGACTTACTTTTTCAGTGAAGATCACAGACAAGTGTTACTCCAGCCATAGCTAGAATTAATGCTTTCTACGAAAATCTGATTTCTCTGTTGGTGCTCTGTTTTCCTCCTGACTCGGAGAACTCAACAACAGAGATTTGTCGTCCATTTTCTAAATCACTAACCCCCTTAAGTCTGTCCTAATCAATTCCATGGGTAAAATTAAAGAACAATATATTGAAAATAAAAATAAATTTACTTGGTCATGATTTCGGTATAATTCAGCATCTTTACAAATCACCTAATACCTGTACTAATATTACTACATGGTTCGAATTGGGGAAAGTATTGCAGCTAAACAAAACAATGCCGTGGTTCTGAATATGGTCAGACCAGTCCAAACACTGTGGTCCCAGAAAGGGAAAATGCTTCTATGCTTTATCATGCATTAATTAAAAGCTAAGTGCTCTTTCAAAGTTTTGCTTGGTGGCCCAGGGATCTAAGTGATTACCACCTGCATTTGATGAGTCAGACTCTAAATATTAAAAATGTCCCCGCAGGCAACATCTGTTTCTCAGATCTGCCCTTTTGTGGCTAGAGAGTTGAGCCATTTGGGAGACTCAGATCCCCAGGCTCCTATCCACCCTGTCAGCCCTCCTCTTTAAGGGATTATCCTTCACAGAGGTTGCCTCTGCTCTAAAAGGACACGCAGGGAAACCTGCAAATGCACAGGCCATGGAGAGATTCTCAGAGACTGGGGGTCACTCAGGCTGTGGGTAGGCGAGCTGATGGATTGTCTCCATTTCTCCCCCAAACTCCTTCTCCAACCTCCTCTATCTTGCTCTCCACCCAGGAGCCTGACTGCCATGGGCTGCACCAACAGCTGACTTGCCCTCTTACTTCCAGTTAGATCTGGGCCAGAAATTGGCAAGACAGGGGGGGCCAGGAGGAGAGAGAGAATGGGGTATTTATTCCCCCGACAATTCCCAGTCAGGCTTCGGGGTGGGCAGTAGTGTGTTCCTCTCCCCAAGGCCACGGCCCCCCTCCAGGGCCCTTTTCTACAACGGCAGGTCTTGCTGGGTTGGTGACCACTCCCTTCCCTTGCTCCTTGCTGCTTCAGAGAGCAGTACAGGACCCTCTGCAGCTGCTACCCCCGGGATGCTTCACTACCCCTTGTTAGACTCTCCTAACGCTGCCCCCTCCTTTGCAAATACTCCTGCATAAAACTTTCTTCACTTACCCCTTTTGAGAATGCCATCCATTTCTTTCCAAGATCCAATGAATTAATAGGAGTTACCATTGGTGAGTGGAACCGGGAAGAATTGATAAAGGGTTTAACATTTTATTTTATCCTGCTCTGTATTTGTTTTTTATATTTAAAAATGAGGGGACTGATGGGAAAGGGGTGCACAAAAAATGAGTAGGTGTTACTTTGATAATTAAACACACACTCTCAAAAGAAAAGGAAAACTAAGCTAAAATTAAATAAATAATATTATTCATAACAGAAAACACGTAGGATTTTTACCTATTTCTTGTCACTGTGGGAAGAAGTTCAAAGATATATACAGTAGGTTTGTTCTAAGTGATGTCAAGATTTGCCTATACGTGTGTGTCGTTGTGTTATATTGATAAAAATCTGTTTTTTTAAGTCTCTACAAAATGGAATTCATCACCGAGTATGGACTCATGAGCAAAAGGAAAACTTTAAAATAGCTGTTGAGGAACAAAGAATCACAACATTGCATTTAAATGATATAATATCATACTATTTACTCTTAAAAAATTTACCTTGAAAAATTGAAAAAAATCCAGAAAGATGCATTTGCTAGGGTATTAGTGAAGCACTGATATTCAGGTGCAGCTAAATGAGATCCTCCCCAAAACGATTTCTTTTTTTTTTAACATCTTTATTGGAGTATCATTGCTTTACAATGGTGTGTTAGTTTCTGCTGTATAACAAAGTGAATCAGCTATACATATACACATATCCCCATATCTCCTCCCTCTTGCGTCTCCCTCCCACCCTCCCTATCCCACCCCTCTAGGTGGTCACAAAGCACTGAGCTGAACTCCCTGTGCTATAAAATATGTCTATATTTTGAAAGTGATATAGCATCACTTTCCCAAGTTAATGTTCTTCCTCACTCATAATAAATAGAAAACTAGATCTCTGGGTATCATAGTGAATGCGTCTCAAAACACATGTTGAATGAAAAAAGCAAATTCCATAATGCCTTATTGTGCCATTTCTGAAAAACAAAATCCACAAACAACACTGTGTCCTTTGTTTTGTTTTTCAGAAAACACCTATTTATTATTTATTATGAGCCAGGCACTATGTTAAGTACTTGACAAATATTTACTCATTTATTTCTCAGAGCAGGGAGGCTCTCGTATCACAGATCCCCTACAAATGAGGAAATGGAGGCCCAGAGAGGTTGAGTTACTTGCACAAGGTCACAAAGCTTGTAGAAGACACTGGGATCCAAATCAACGTGGTTAGACACCATAGTCTCTGCTTCTAATGTCACAGCCTCCTGTGACTCTGAAGAAGCCAGATGTTGGCCCCAGGATTAGGAAATGCTGAAAAAGATGCTGCCCTGCTTATCTCACAGCTCTGTCTCTCTCTCTAGACAAGCCATTGGTTACTCTCCTCCTTTGTCCAGTCACAGATCTTCTAGGATAGATATTTGAATGTCTCCATCCCTTTGAGAAGAATACTGGACAGTTGGCAAATTCCTACCGTCCGGAAAAAATGTCATCCTTTCTGGATTCCCATTTATGTCCTCAGTGACTACCACTGGCTGTGGGCAACTGGATTTCTGTTCTCTTACCAAAGGGCTCTGCTGTGTTGGAAAGAACACTGAACTTGGAGTCAGAATATCTAAGGTTGGATACTGGCTCCACCACTTAAGAGATGGTGATGTTAGAAAAGTTACCTGGACTTAGGAACAAAGATAGCTGACTGAACACATCTTCCCCAAATCCCACTAAACTTCAGTAAAGAAGAAGAATCAATACTCTTTTTACACAGGGGAGAAAGCATTGTTCTTGTTTGTTTATTTGTTCATTTTAAGGAGGAGTCTTTCATTATCACTCACCAAACAAATGTTTAATGAGGGTGCAGCACTGTTGGAAAAAGGGCTTTACACTATATTGGAGATAGAAGATCAATATATCTGAAATAAAGCAAACATTAAAGATGATGAGGGCTTCCCTGGTGGCGCAGTGGTTGAGAGTCCGCCTGCTGATGCAGGGGACGCGGGTTCGTGCCCCGGTCCGGGAAGATCCCATGTGCGGCGGAGCGGCTGGGCCCGTGAGCCATGGCCGCTGAGCCTGCGCATCCGGAGCCTGTGCTCTGCAACGGGAGAGGCCACAACAGTGAGAGGCCCGCGTACCGAAAAAAAAAAAAAAAAAAAAAAAGATGATGATATTACCTTGCCTAATTATATGGAAGAGAGTATGGTTGCTTTGAAATTTCAGAACAAGAGATCAGTGA
The DNA here is from genome assembly GCF_005190385.1 of Monodon monoceros. Taxonomy (NCBI): domain Eukaryota; kingdom Metazoa; phylum Chordata; class Mammalia; order Artiodactyla; family Monodontidae; genus Monodon; species Monodon monoceros. Next base: position 22,779,327 of record NW_021703773.1, read on the forward strand.
GGACTGAAATGGTCAGAGAAAGTTTTGTGATGAAAAGGAATGTTTGCTAGGTCATAAGGAACATGGGTAGCCTTGCATGGACAGGGCAAGATATTTCTGGTGAAAGAAACGTGACAAGAACACATCTTTGGGCTTCCCTGGTGGCACAGTGGTTGGGACTCTGCCTGCCAATGCAGGGGACACGGGTTCGAGCCCTGGTCTGGGAGGATCCCACATGCCGCGGAGCAACTGGGCCCGTGAGCCATGGCCGCTGAGCCTGCGCGTCTGGAGCCTGTGCTCCGCAACGGGAGAGGCCGCGAAAGTGAGAGGCCCACGCACCGCGATGAAGAGTGGCCCCCGCTCGCCACAACTTGAGAAAGCCCTTGCACGGAAACCAAGACCCAACACAGCCATAAATAAATAAATTTATTTAAAAAAAAAAAAAGAACAACAGCTTGCAGCTGGATCGGTGAGGAGGTGAAACCAGTTCATCTTGGAGAGTCGTGCATCTTCTCTGCATCTCTACGACCTATATCCACCCACCCACCATCCACCAGCACCTGGCAGTTTACAGGTCTTGGCTAATGTTTTCCAAAATGTAACTCAAGACCGGGAATTGCATTGGATGCTATACTACAGACCTTCTTGAAAACCAGGTAGTGGAATTTGGACCTGATTCTAAAGGAAATGACTAAATAATTGTCTTAACTGGGGATGGATGGTGTTCTGTAACTGCAAAATGCTCTTTGGGGAAAGTCAGTCCATAACACACAACCACAAGACAGACAAAGGACCAGGAGAGTCTCAAGTACGTGTCATTACAAAAGAAACTGGCTCTGGAAAGACCTTCCTTGGATCATATAAAGGAAGGAGCAAGAAGCCCAGTCTAGACAGTGGCCAGAAGAGCCAAAACAAAAATTGCCACACACTCACACATTAGTGTTGTAAAATCCTCAAATCAATATTCTCCGACCGGACTGAGCAGAAATGAGTTGCTGCCCATGTTCAGAGTTACCAAAACATTCACCTAATAGGAATCTTCTTTTGGAGAAGAGAACTGATTATTTTGACCTAAAAAAAAATCCTTATTTATTACAAACATACCTACATTTTTCTAATCATTTTAGTGCTGATCTTGTCGACCACAATATAGTTATACATCAGCTCCTTTAATGCGACCATTATAATACTGCTAACCTAACATAGAACCTATTCACAGAGACAGAAAACAGAATGGTGGTGATTGTTCAATGTGTACAGAGTTTTGGAAGATGAAAAAGTTCTGAGGGCGGGTGGCCATGGTGCTTGCACAACAATGTGAATGTACTAAAGCCACTGAGCTATATACTTTTAAATTGCTTAAAATGGTGAATTTTATGTTATGTACATTCTTAATTAAAATATACATTAAAAAAATTTTTTTGGAAACTTAAGTCTCTTCCTTTGGAAACTGGAAAGGTCCTGCTCAGGCTATCCATAGAGTTTTAGCTTATTTTGAACGAACCCCATTTGCCCTTTGTTAAAACCCAGCAAGGCAGTGGCTCCCCGGGCAGTGCTGTGGCCACGCCCAGATTCTCCTCTCGCCCCTGGTGCTTTCGTACACCTACTCTCTTATACCCTCCATCCAAGCTGACTATAGCACAGAGCTCAAGAAACTCTTTGTTTGAAAACCTCCATATTTTCTGCCCCCAAGACTGGGTCATTAGCTCTGCAAGTATTCTCTTGGACCTACCGTCCAACCTGCTTAAGCCTCTGTCTTAATTGCACTGAAGTCTGTTTCCTCCCTTCTTCAGACACTTGCCAAAGCCCTCACTTGCCTCTCACGCTTGAAAACAAACCACAAAATAAAATTTTAAAAAAAGCCTGCTACACTTTATTCCCCTTGCTTTGAAATCTTACTACACCAAGTTAAAGTTCAAATCTTTGTGAGTTCATGGTTTCATTCAACAAATCTTACTGCATGTCTGCTACTGGCAGGGATTGAGTTTAGCACTGAGACTGTAAAAGCAATTAAGACACAACTTCAGTCCTTGTGAAGTCTGTGGTCCAGCGGAGGAAACACATAAATGAACAGGAAATTACAACCAGAGTAAAAATGCAACCAGAGGAGTAAGCAGTGGGTGGGGTGAGGGGCACATAACCCAGCTGAAAAGATGGGAAGAAAGGTATTTTGGGAAGAGGGAACAGCATGGGGGTAGCCTAGAGGAGGCGGCTAAAGCAGGGAGCGTAAGCAGGTAAGTATTCTTCAAGATTCTAGCAGCCGTGTGCAGAATGGGAAATGCAGGTTCTGGATAGAACTGCCTCTTTGGTTTCCCTGTGAAGTGGTATGGCCCTGCCTTAGCAGATGAGAGCCCCAAATTAATTTTTCCAGCTTTTCCTGTTCAAAATTTCAAAAGAACCTTAAACATCAGCATGAGAAAGGCCACACCTCATCTTTCTTTTTTTTTTTTTCACGCCTCACCTTTTGAGCTTAACTCCTGGAAGATACTCTGCTTTCAGGATGATAGCAGATACCGGATGTCTTCTCCCTTTCCCTGTGATTTTCTTCTTTCCTTCACACTGGGTAGAACGACACTGAAAATAATATGCATTATGTGAAAGCAACTTGAACACTCGGAAGTATGATCCAAGGGTGAAGGGTGAATAGTCACAATTACTAATAGGATACATTGCCCAGTGGAAGGAGCAGAGTCTGAAATCTTGGGTGTAGCCCCTCTTCTCTGACTTCTGTGACCTGAAGTAAATTCGACAACCTCTCTGCAGTGCACCTTGTCATTTTTCCCTGTCTTGCACTCTGTATTCTTAAGAAAACGTTCATCTCTGACTACACACACACACACACACACACACACGCACACACACACACACAGATATACATACAGGTAGCTGATGCAAATGTGGAGGTACGTTAAAAAACTTTTTTAACATAAATGGTCATTGTCTAGGTAATCAGTATACTGTCCTTTTAATTTTCCTGAATGTTTGCAAACTTTGATAATGCAAAATTTGAAAACATTTTATCTTCTAGCCAACCTTTAATCTGTGATCTTTGGCCTTCCCTTTGTTCAAGGCTCCCTTTCGGGTCCTGTGTATTTTCACACCCTCTCTTCCTCCCATGTGACCATCTGCTCAGAAATGGACAGCTTCCCATTTCCATGTTGCCTTCACTGTCAACATGTTTATGCTACCTTCTCACCTTTTCAAAGAGCATTCACGGTTTATCTCCCACTGTGGCGGAAAGGTTTTGTGACTTCCTTCATGGATTTCAGGATGGGCACGTAAGAGAGGAAGGGGGGGTGGCGAGGGGGATGTCTTCCCGGAGCCCAGAAAGCATATCACAGAGGCCAGGTTCAACTGTCTACACCCAGGTTGGCACAGAAGTGTCCCTGCTTAAGCCACGTGTCTCAAAGTGGGTTCTGCTTTAAACTGGCTGCTGTTCCGAGCTCTGTCCCATCTCTGCACCACCCACCGCTCCTTTGGGAAGTAAGGCCATTGCACCAGCTGGGGACGGGGCTGACCCTCCTGGGCTGCATATTAAGCACGTGGATTCCTGCGCCCCACGCCCTGGTGCACGTGGTCTGCGAGGCCAGAAACACCAGACTGGGTGACCTCCAGCACTCCCTTGACCCGTAATACACCGTAAGCTCATGACAAAGCAGAGTGGGTTGTGTCCTCATAGGAGCATCTTTCCCTCTTCTCCCCCCACCCCACTCCCTCATCCCCAGTTCATTATTCACAGTGTGGATGCAATCCCGATCCTATCATCCCAAAGGGCTGTCTCTCCTGGATTCCGTTGATGTGTGAGCCTAAAGCAAGGAAGTTCAGAAGAAAAGTGGAATCAAGGCAGAGAGTCTAAAATCCAGAAGCATTTTTTTTTTCTTTTTTGGTCATCCTTGAAAATAAAACAAAATTCCTCATCTCTCTCCCTCATGACATTAAAATATATTTTATAAGCCAAACTGCCTTAACTATGGTTTAAGAGGTATTTTCCTTTGTTCAGAACTCTCTTTTTTATGTATTTTTTGAGACAAGCTTTGTCAAAGCACATTTCAGTCTAAAAATATAAATACTTTCCTTTAGGAAGTCACCGCTCCCTTCCCCTCACATATTTGAGGAAATACTGCAGATCTAGTCATGATTCTTTTTTTTAAAAAAAGGAAACCCAACCACAAAACAAATCCCTTTCCAGCATTTTCATGGGAGCCTATAACAGTTAAAGCCAAAATGATGGGAGATGGGTGGCGGCCTCTTTCCCCTCCAGGTCAACCCCCCCCTTCTGTTTTCTTTGGGCTGAATGTTAAATAAATCTAAATGAGAGACAACAAAGGTCCTTTTCATTCTGGGGATAAAGGAAAACGCAGGATTTAGACCTGGAGTTTTTGTCTCTTCCATCGGCTGAATGAGCTACAGGAATCTGTGTAATAATCCTTTGCAATGATCCTTCTTCAGAGCAGATGTAAACGCTGGGCACCATCTGACCAGCTCCAGCTCTGACCCCTCTTTCTTCCCTGACTGTTCCCCTGCCCTGACTTGTCTGGATTATGTGATTATCATGAGACCATGATAATGAGACCATTCCCCTGGGGAATCTTTGAAGGCACCCTGACGGCCTTCTCTTTGCTTCAGCACATTTCCAAGAAAGGACACAAGCAATTTAGAAAAGCTTTCTTTCCAACTGAGTGATGCTTGGGCCCCAGGTCCACACACCTTGCTCTGACGGAGGCGTTAAGTCAGTACAACGAGAGGTTCCAAGGGGCCAGCTCACTATTAGCAGTGGAGGCAAGCCTGCCAAAAGAAAATGCGTATCAGCTATCAGAGAGTTTTATATTCAACTGGAGGAGATAATTATCAATAAGAATGACAGTTAAAAGAATGTGAGTGCCATGAACTGCTAAAATCTGTGATATCACCCGAAAGAGTGTTCAGTTTGAGGTGAGTGTTTGGGGAAGGCTTTATGCAAAATAAACAAAGCAGAGGAGCAGTTAATGCTGTGGGCTCCTCAGGAGCTTGGGTTTGACACTTACTAGCTGTGGGAACCAGCGAAAAATACTTAACCTATTTCTACCTTAGTTTCTTCATCTGTAAAATGGAGATAATAAAGTACTTTTCTCAGAAGATTGTAATAAATAATGCACACACATATTTATACTATCTATGTATATATATTTATGTTTAAATCTATTTTCTTACTAGAATGTAAGCTCCATGACCACAGGGAATACTGACCATTTGTTGCTTGAGTGACTGTACCGTGTCAGCTTAGCTAGGCTGGAATGGCTTTCTCAGCATCCTCTTCCCCGCATGTTTCTGGGGTGGGTTTGACCACAAGAGAAATTTGCATGATATCTGGAAGCCAAAAATGAATCCTGTGCCATATTTTCAGGCTCTGAAGGTCAGGTGCAGGGCCCAGGCGTCAAGTCAGCTCACGCGTGTCGTCACTGGCACGCCTGGTGCAGGGGGCAGTAGCCAGCCTCGTGCTTGTCCATTTCCCCACAGACCTCTCTGCTCACCTTCTCTGAGTCCCGGGCCAGGCACGGCTCCGTGGTGAAGACCACCGGCTTCTCCAGCAGGTTACCTGTGCTAGCAGGGCTGTGCACAGTAGAGATACAGAGATTCTGGTTTGTTCTCATGGGTCACAATCCGCCTGTGCTGATCCCATTTCCTGTCTAGCTTTCCTGACTCACTGTTGGTAACCTAGGTTCCCTAGGTAACCCGTGAAGACTTCAGGCTCATCACTAGATGCAGAGGCAACAGCCTTGCATGGACTCTCTCCAGCAGCTTGGGGAAGCTCTAATTCCTAAAACAAATCCATTATTCTGCATCACTTACAGTGATCCTGCTTCTCTAACTGAATCCAGATTATGTGGAAATTAGTACCAGAAATGGTTCTAGAGAATGTGTTCTCATATCCAGTTCTAGGCTATCTGAAATTAGTCCTCTGATCTGATTCAATTTAAAGGTATTAATGATCCAGAATTATTAATAATAACCAATAATGGTAGTCCATGAGATGCAGTGGCAAAAATTACTTTAATTATTACCTGCAATCAAATGTCCATAGAAAGCAAGACTTTGGGTGACTAAGTAGTTTCTTCAATAAAAATCACTTTATAGACAATGAAGAAGTTGGGGAAAGAAAATGATGAGCTCAGGGCTTTAAATCCCCAGCTGAATGTCTGGGTAAAGGATGAGAAATATTCTATGATTGCCCTAAAAACAAATAACTTTTTTCTGTAGTTGCAAGGCCAAGATTTCTGGAAACCAAGCCCAAAGTCCAATTCAATTGAATTCCCAATCTTATCTCTTTTGCTAAAGTTAAGGCAATGATTGGAAAGGAGTGGGACCCTAAAATTTGAGGAGACATATAGGCATGGTCAGTATGGCTGGGGACCTTGAGTTCCCAGATTCTGTCAAGTCTTCCATGCCAGTAGAAGAAATTCTTTCTCCCATGTCTAAGGAAGTGATTGTCCTTATGCCAGAAGATCATGCAGTGGTCTCTTCCAAGGCCTTACAAAAGACTGGTGACCCTCTGCAGGGTGAACTCATTGATTCTAGACCAGACTCAAATTCCAGCAAGTCCCAACAGATACAAAATATGACCTATGAGGTTGCAATGCACACCAGACAAACTGTAAGATTTTACCAATTTATATCAATAAAAATTGGGGGGACATGTGTGGGAATCCAATAAGGGTGTTGGATCATAGCGGAAGGAGTACAATATTGAACTGGATGGAATTTTTTAATAACAATACATTAAAATGTGTGTTATGTTATATAGATTAAAACAGAGATCCAAGTGTTCTTGATTCAGTGTGTTAGCTCAAGTGGCTGGGAGTGACCCTGACGGTTCCCTTATCTGATTGACGAGTGCCTGGACCCAAGGTAATGACACTAAAACTTTAAAGAAATAGCAAACAGAAGCTTCTGGTACAGAATGAATGGAAGATGGGAAAAAGTAATACCAGTTTCAGACACATTTAGTCTTTAAGAATGAATAAAAAGAAACGGGTATCATCTTAACCATGTCTAAGAGATTCAACCCTTGTGAGGTTAGTCTCTGCTTTTTACACTAATTCCAAGTCTGAACATCATGGATCATTTTTGCCTAGCCTGGTGTACCATTTGCAATTTGCAAATATTCTTGCGAGCTAAAGTCTGGGAGATGTGGTTAATTTTAATGAGAGATTCTAATTAAACCATTTAGCCATTAAAGCACAAGACCCTTCCTCTCTTTTCTGTTGTCCTTTCTCTCATGGAGTTAGTCCTTTTGTTGAGTCCAGTAAGCATTCTCCCAGCCCTAAGAGCTACGGATTCCACTGGTTCTGTGACTTTCAGTTATGACCCCAAATTTCCTCTCTGTGTGTTAGGGAAATGTGAACTTCTTCATGTCTTTGTTGGCTTTAATTAATATGTCTGGGCCAGAATCCAACAGACCGCATGAGCCATCTCTAAACAAGGAGGAAAATAGAGGAGCCTGAATTCTGTGCCAGCTCTGGGGGCTTCAGCACTCTCCCGGCTCCTGTCCCCAGAAACACTCCAGTCCTCATCAGTTTCAGCAGAAAAAGCCCTCATGGGTCTAAGGAAAAAACAAAAACAAAAACAGGGGTTTGGTTGTTCTGTAAAGATGAGCATTATGCAAGGGCAAACATAAAGAATTCTGCTCACCAGAATTTTTTTTTTTTTTTTTTTTTTTTTGCGGTACACGGGCCTCTCACTGTTCTGGCCTCTCTCGTTGCGGAGCACAGGCTCCGGACGCACAGGCTCAGCGGCCATGGCTCATGGGCCCAGCCGCTCCACAGCATGTGAGATCCTCCGACACCGGGGCACGAACCTGTGTCCCCTGCATCGACAGGCGGACTCTCAACCACTGCGCCACCAGGGAAGCCCGAGGATGTGATTTAAAGAAACAAAAGCAATTTTGCTGTACAATCAGGAGATCTTGATTTCACATCCGATTTCTTGGTTCTAGAGAAACTCTTACCAAAAGTCAGCTTTAATGCAATGCATATCAGATGCATTTCAAGGAATCCAGGGCTTGGCTAACTTGTTCCCAAACTTTAGTTCGTTTTTTAAGTTTTTTTTTTTTTTAATTTCCCAATCCACTTCAAATTCCAAATATTTATGCTTCCCTGAGAGTGGGCCACTGTACATTGCAGCACTGCAAACCTGAGGCAGCATTTTTCCCTGCCAGGGTTCTAGAGGGAGACGAAAGAATGATATAGAATTCACTGTGCGTGCGTTTGGTCTAAAGAAGTGCCGTTCCTTCCGTGTTGGGGGAACGGTATCCGGGAGCCACGGGGCATCCAGGACCAGAGACGCCTCAAAACCTCAGGAAAGTGCAGCCGTCCAGCCCTCAGCTCCACGCAGCCCCTGCACCCCTCTGCTCACCCCTCACTCTTGACCAGGTCAGTGAGGAAAGTACTAGCATTTCTCAAATCAGATTTCCTCATTTCCTCATGCTCACTAATTAACAACAGCAAGACATAATGCGACCAAGTGCATATTGTATGTGTAAAAACTAAATAAGAATACCCTAAAAATGAGAAATGCATAAGAAACAAACACTCACAAAGCCATTGAATAACCCAGGAAATTGATATCCTATCCCTGGGCCTAGTAATTTTCAAACCTACTTCCCTCAAGAGACCATTTGTAAGGCTCCAATGATAGTTATTTTATCAATCTATCCATCAAGTATTATACATTGAACATACCCCACAGTGTGTAAGGCACTATGAAATGATTACCTGAATTTAAAGTACTACATGCATTTCTTTCAAATGCATGGGATTATCTCATTATTTCAGAATAAAAATTCTAATTACAAAAAAATTCTGAATTCCAAGATTTTATAGAAACTGTGGCCTTGTAAACAATGAGTCAACCCTCACAGCAAAAATTCCTCAGGAAGATAATGGTTCACTAATCCCTCCTGGCTGGCATAATATCTTGGGTTTGGCTCATTGAACCAAAGAGATAATTTCAGCTGTGCATCATTTACTGGACAGGTCTTTTGAGGGAGTAAACCTTTGATAAGGAGTAATTGGGAGGACTCCTCCCATAGCACCCCTGTGCTACTTTATACCTATATTGCATCTGTGTGTATGTGTGAGTGTGTGTGTATTATACACACACACACACAGGCATACTTCAGAGATACTGTGGGTTCGATTCCAGACCACTGCAGTAAAGTGAATATTGCAATAAAAGAGGTCACACAAATTCTTTTGGTTTCCAAGTACATATAAAAGTTATGTTTACACTATGTTCCAGTCTATTAATTGTGCAGTAGCATTATGTCTAAAAGAAACAATGCACTCCCTTAACTAAAGAATACTGTACAGCTAAAAAGTGCTAACCATCATCTGAGCCTTTAGCAAGGTATAATCTTTTTGCAGTAGCAACATCAAAGATCACTGATCACAGATTACAATAACAAATATTAATAATGAAACATTTGAAATATTTCGAGAATTACCAAAACGTGACACAGGGACATGACGTGAGCAAATGCTGTTGGGAAAATGGTGCCGATAGACTTGCTTAGTGAGGGGTTGCCACAAACCTTCAATTGTAAAAAAAGGAAAAAAACCCAATATATGCAAAGCACAACACAGTGAAGCACAATAAAATGAGATACGCTTGTCTGTCCCCTATCCTGCGCTTAACTAAAATTAACCCACCTAAGCTATCTCTAGACTTCTTTCAGCTTGAAGTTTCCTGGATCCTGTGTTGTGTCAGTGTCTAGCTCAGACCTGAGGGAACAGAACCCAGGCCAGCCCTATGCTCTGAGAAATGGGGGGATATGGAGCAGGAGGTGCTGGCTAAGGGAGCGAGAGCCAGTGGGGGTCCCAGGGCAGAGAAGAGACCGGCAAATAGGTGGAGGAATCAGAGGCGAGCTGTGCTGGCAGCAAAGTAAAACTTGGCCATGATCATAGTTTTACCCAGAGCTAGACCTACACCTGCAAAACTGGATTTAATGGCAAAGTGCCTAAATATACGCTCAATGAAAACATTTCTTCTCAGAAGAAATGACTGCAGGACACAATGGGGTCAGTCAGCGTCTGAGCCTTCGTTTGTTTTGGGTTTTTTTAACATCTTTATTGGAGTATAATTGCTTTACAATGGTGTGTTAGTTTCTGCTTTACAACACAGTGAAACAGCTATACGTAAACATACATCCCCATATCTCCTTCCTCTTGCGTCTGCCTCCCTCCCTCCCTATCCCACTCCTCTAGGTGGTCCCAAAGCACCGAGCTGATCTCCCTGTGCTATGCGACTGCTTCCCACTAGCTATCTATTTTACATTTGGTAGTGTATATATGTCCATGCCACTCTCTCACTTCGTCCCAGCTTACCCCTCCCACTCTCCGTGTCCTCAAGTCCATTCTCTACATCTGTGTCTTTATTCCTGTCCTGCCCCTAGGTTTTTCAGAACCTTTTTCTTTTTTGTTTAGATTCCATACATATGTGTTAGCACACGGTATTTGTTTTTCTCTTTCTGACTTACTTCACTCTGTATGACAGACTCTAGGTCCATCCACCTCACTACAAATAACTCAATTTCGTTTCTGTTTATGGCTGAGTCATATTCCATTGTATCTATGTGCCACATCTTCTTTAGCCATTCATCTGTCGATGGACACTTAGGTGGCTTCCATGTCCTGGCTATTGTAAATAGAGCTGCAATGAACATTGTGGTACGTGACTCTTTTTGAATTATGGTTTTCTCAGGGTATATGCCCAGTAGTGGGATTGCTGGGTCGTATGGTAGTTCTATTTGTAGTTTTTTAAGGAACCTCCGTACTGCTCTCCATAGTGACTGTATCAATTTACCTTCCCACCAACAGTGCAAGAGGGTTCCCTTTTCTCCACACCCTCTCCAGCGTTTATTGTTTGTAGATATTTTGATGATGAGCCTTCGTTTTAACGCCCAGAAGAACTGCATTTACACAGTCAATTTCCTCCTACTCCGGAGTGAAACTTTTGAATTCTCCTTTGTTGAATCCTGGCATAAAAGGGGCTGGAGGTTAATGGACTTGAGAATACAAGACTCAGTAATATAAGAACTGTACATTCCATTGACACTTAAGCTTCTACGCGTTATCAGACTAAATAAAAGCAGCAAAGCCTCACTCATCTACCATCCAACTGTATGGCAAGTGCATAAGTGGGAATCGGGAAAGCAGAAGAGGGGCCTCGTGATGGGATGGAGATTTCAGGCATTGGAAAGACAGTGCTTGGGTTAAAGAGAGAAGGACAGAGAGACAGATGGACAGACAGAGCATTGCGTAGCCATTCCTGTTAACCTGCAAAGCAGGCAGCCCACATTTTGTAGAGTATATTGGAGGGAAGCAAATTGCTCTAAAGAAATCAATTAATAAAACTTGTATGCTTCAAGGCCCTGATTTGAACAAGTACATAGAGCTGTGATTACTGATACGAGCCTTAAAGGAAAAGGAAGAATTTGCTGCAGAAAAGAAGAGCCAGCAGCCCAGGGACAGCACAAAAATGTCAGGCGCTCTGGGTGGCTGGGACGTGGCCCATGCCCTTAGCTAGGGCTGAATTGTTATTAGCTGATCCCTAGGAATAGGAAATCAATATCAATACCCAGAATTGTTTATATCCCTATCCAAATAAGCTATGATATTGTCTCATTATGTTCAAGCTTTCTCAACAAGTTCAAAGACAGTAAACTTTTAGAATATTGGCTTACTTCTGTGTGCACTGCATGCAGTATAATCTCAAGAGAAGCCCCTTGGTCTGTTATCCAGGCTGTAAGGCTAAATTCTACACTTACAGCAAACTTGGAGTTCTGGCTTTCCAACTCACAGAAGTAGAAGTGAAAGAGGGCTTACACAAACATAAACGCTAGCATCAGCGAGAAGTGACAGATAGTAACAATAAAGAGAAAGAAAACAGGTAAACTCTAAACTGCCAACCCAAGTACCAGAGAATGCAGCAACACTTCAAACCCCGTCACACGTCTTTGTGACAGACGGTTAACGGCCTAAGTCTACCAAAAAAGTACAATTGGAATTAGTATATTTGATTTTTTTTTTTTTTTTACAAACCCTTGTGTCGAGGGCTGACTTTCAATAGATCGCAGCGAGGGAGCTGCTCTGCTACGTACGAAACCCCGACCCAGAAGCAGGTCATCTACGAATGGTTTAGCACCAGGTTCCCCACGAACGAGCGGTGCGTGACGGGCGAGGGGGCGGAGTATATTTGATTGTTAAATGTCAAAAAGTAAGCAAGGAAGTTTGGAAATATTTTGTGCAAAGGGGTTATAGAAAAACAGAAACTTGTTTACCTAGAGCAAGTGGTCAAGAGATGTGGACAAGTTGAGATCTACCCTGTGTTAAATAATGTCTCCCTGAAACGTGTATCACCCAGAATCTGTACACGTGACCTTATTTTGCAATAGGGTATTCACAGATGTACCCAGGTTAAGATGAGATCCTGCTGGATTAGGGTGGCTCAATGACTGCCATCCTTATAAGAAGGGCGGCATTTGGAAACAAAGGCTTGGAGGAGAAAAGACCGCATGAAGACAAAGGTTGAGATTGGAGTTATGCTATCCCAAGCCAAGGAGCCCCGAGAATTGCCAGCAACCAGCGGAAGCTCGGGCGGCAAGGCAGGATTCTCCTTTAGAGCCTTCAGAGAGGGCATGACCCTGCCAACACCTTGATCACACAGTTGTAGCTTCCAGAGCTATGGGAGAATAAATTTCTGTTGTTTAAAGCCACCCAGTTTGTGGCACTTAGTTTTGGCAGCCCCAGGAAACTAAAACAGGGATCCTATTCTCCCTGGTTCATTCCATTAATTGAGACAGTTGCTTTTGAAATACATAAATGTCATTTGTTGAGTGATTACCATTTTCCAGACACCATTCGAAGCATCTTGCACCTGATCCTTACAATAAACCTCTAAAGTGGATATTGTTACTATAATGTAAGAAAATTTTGTGTATTTTGAAGCTCTGTTGTTACAGATGAGAAAATGAGGTAGAAAAAGCATCAGAGGACTTGCTCCAGTCCACTCAGCTAGTGAATGTTGAAATAAGAAATTGCACTCAGGTAGACTGGTTCCAAAATCATGCTCTACCGCCCATATGACACACTTTGGAGGCTAAACCATCCAAACCAATTGTTTTCATAGAGTAAATGGTCCAGATAATTCACTCAGCTTCACTGTGGTGAATTCAGGTCAAAAGTTGGCAAAATGAAATATAGTGAATTTTCTGGCTCATTTGGTGATCTCTGCCACCCATCTTCTACTCTATCAATATGGTGCTTGCCATTTATACACTGACCATGTCATGCTATGCACTGGTGCCTTTGCAATACTTAGTCCTATTTCCTGGAATGTTCTTCCTGGCTTTGGCATATTTTAAATCGCATCTTATATTTCAAGTCATAGCTCACACGCAACAATAAATGAACATGCATCTAACAACAGAGCTTCAAAATACACAAAGCAAAAACTGATAGAACTTAAAGGCTACTTGAACAGATGTGTAATTTTCATTGGAGACTTTAACACTCATTAAAAGGGGAAGTGGGGCAAAAGAGGTGTTCCCTCCGCGCGTAATTCAGGAATGCCAGAACATTGTATTCTCTTTTCCTCATGTCCTCCATACATATTACTCCTGGTTCACTGGTGCCTGAAATTCCATAGCTTATTGCTTTGGCTTAAAGCCAGGAGAAGGGAAGGGACATAAATTTCTTCTTTTCTAGAGCTATGTGCCAGGTACATTCTTACTTATTCTCCACATCAATCTTACGCATTGCACTCTTTTATAAAAGAAGGAACTGAGGCTCAGAGAAGTTACGTAATTTTTTCAGGGTCACAAAGCAAGTAAATAGAAGAGATTATAACTGAGCCCGAGGTGGGTTTACTCTAAAATCTACTACTCTAGGCTAACATTTATGTTGGCCTAGCGCTGTATTGTCTCTGTCTTATTTAATATTTACGCTCAGAGTAAATAAGCTTATCAGGGCAAGACCATTATAAATATTTTCAAATCCCCATCGCAATAGGAGAGCAACATTTAAACAACCCTCCGACAATATTTTCAATAAAATTAGGTGACACGGTTTGCTCTGCTCTGGTGGTCTGGGTAGGACGAAACCACCACTATCCACGAAACCTACTCACAATCTTTATAGGTTAGGAAATGTGTGAGGATCTAAGGGAAGATGAGAGGGAGTTCTGATGGTTTAGGAGCCGGTGGTGTGCTCGTAAGTTAGCTCTCAAAAACATTTAAAAACCACCAAAACAAATAAACAACAAAACTCAGAAACCAACTTGACCTGTACTGTTTGCTGATCTTCAGGGTATAAATACTCCACCATAGTTAATGTCACTGGCTGCAGATCTGGGGAGAGCTGACACAGTCAAGTTTGGCAAGAATCTCAGCTTTAGAATGAGCCTTAGAGCCACTGCTGAGAGCCTTAGAACATAGACCTTGCAACAAAAGCTCACCCTCACGAGAGAGGACCCTTCAAGGACCCCAGAAATACTCCATAAAAACTCTCTCCTAGGGACTTCCCTGGTGGCGCAGTGGTTAAGAATCTGCCTGCCAATGCAGGGGACACGGGTTCGAGCCCTGGTCCCGGAAGATCCCACATGCCACGGAGCAACTAAGCCTGTGCGCCACAACTACTGAGCCTGCGCTCTAGAGCCCACGAGCCACAACTACTGAGCCCCCGTGCCTAGAGCCCGTGCTCCGCAACAAGAGAAGCCACCGCAATGAGAAGCCCGTGCACCGCAAAGAAGAGTAGCCGCTGCTCGCCACAACTAGAGAAAGCCTGCGTGCAACAACGAAGACCCAATGCAGCCAAATATTAATTAATTAATTAATTTAAAAAAAAACCCCAAAACAAAAAAACCCAAAAACTCTATTCTAGGAGGAAAAACTCTCTCCTACCCTGAGTAAAAATCTTCTAGTAGTAGAATGAATTGATCAGGTCCGAGCACTGGATATAAAGAAGGTACAAAGGAATAAGATCTTATAACTGTGGAGGTGAATCCATGGAATGAAGTACTTTGAAGTGACAATAGGGAGGGAGCCTTCAAGACAGAAGGCACCTTGGTCTAGCCCCTACTCCTTGCATGACAATATTGCTTTCAAATTATAAGAAAACCCATCTTATATAAGTATAAACATTAGAAAAGAAATGTAAATCAAATATGAAGATATTTTAAGGAAAATGAGAAAAAATGAACTAAATACTGCATTGGCAGATAAAGAGGCATACCAGAGAAACATGGCCACAAAGCAGATTGAGAAATGTTTCCTAATGGAAAATGAACTAACAATAATTTTTAAAACTGTAATAAGTTACAGAAACATGACATAAATATGACATATGTAAGTTCGAAAATTAGACAGTACCACAAGAGGGATGTGTCAAATAAGAGTCGAGCGAGCTCAGGAAAAAATTAAAACATAATATTTTATGAACTAAGCCTAAGCTAGAAGTTACACAAGAAAAATTAGACGTCACAGAAAGCATAACAAGGGAGATTGAGGTTATAAAGGAGGAAATTAAACAGAAATAAAGAAAAAGATTGTTTATAAAGGTAGATGTAGAAAATAGGCAAAGAAAAATCCAACAGCGTACAACTGAAGTTTCTGAAGAAGGAAACTAAATCAATAGATCAGAGCAAATACTATCTTAAGAAATCTGTGATGAGATAAAAAGACACTTGAGTCTATATATTGAATGGGGTCAGTATGTACCTGGGAAACTCAACCAGAATCATCCACAGTGAGATACATTCTAATTAAGCTACTGGAATTGAAAGATAAACTCATTTCGGTCTCCAGACACAACGCACCACCACCAAATATCAATTTTTTGATGGAAAAGAGGACAAATTTGAAATGAAACTCTGTTCATACAAAAATCTGCACAAGAATGTTCATAAAGACTTCATTCACAGTAGTCAAAACCGGAAACAACTAAATGCCCTTCACCAGCGAGTGGTTAAACAACCAGGTACATCTGTACCATGGAAATTTACTCAAGGATAAAAAGATATGAACTATCGATACAGGCAATAGCTTGGATGAGTTTCCAGAGAACTTCCGGAGAATTATTGTGAGCGAGAAATGCCAGTCCCCAGTGGTTACAAATTCTATGGCTTCATTTATATAACATTCTTGAAATGACAAAATTATAGAAATGAAGAACAGATTAGTTGTTGCCAGAGTTTAGGAAACACATGGTGGGCAGGAGGTAGACAAGGTTATAAAAAGTCAACATGAGGAATCCTTGTGGATATGTGTCTTGAGTGTGGTGGTGAAGATACGAGAAAATTGCATAGAACTGAATACACACACACATATATATGCAAAACACAGTTAAAACTGGGGAAATCTGAATGAGATTGGTAGATTGAACCAATGTCAAAATCCTGGTGTGACATTGTACTCTAGCTTTATAAGATGTTACCTTTGGGGACACTGGTAAAGGGTACACAAGATCTTTCTGTATTATTTCTTACAAATGCATGTGAATCTATAATGATCTCAAAATAAAAAGTTTAATTTAAAAAGTGCACTGCTCTGAGCTAACCAATGTTTCAAAATCAGTCAACACAGAGGAAATTTCGATGACGAGGATGCTGGTAGTCATGGTGATAGTGGTGATTATGAGACTAATTACCATTTACTGAGCTGTCAGTGCAGGTTCCAAGAGAACTGAGGCTTCCTCTTAGTCGCCACTGCACCCCAAAGACTAGCACAGTATTGAATAAATATTCATTGAATAGCTGGTATTGAGCAAATACTGGTGGAATAAATGAACAATTCTGCAAGATACCTATTATTATTCTCATGCTTCAGATAAGAAAGCTGGGACTTAAAAAGGTTAAGTAATACCCAAGCATCACACAACTTATAAAGAGAAATGTTAGGATCGGCTGATCACAAAGTCTGCTATTAATAACGACGTCAGTCTCCCAAAACGCTAGGGTAAGTTCCAATAAACCAACATGAATGCTCTTCATTTTGGTATCACCACTTTAACTGCCTAGCATCTCTCTGCTGAATCTCATGACTATTCTTATTTATAGTGATGCAC
The DNA here is from genome assembly GCF_005190385.1 of Monodon monoceros. Lineage (NCBI taxonomy): Eukaryota > Metazoa > Chordata > Mammalia > Artiodactyla > Monodontidae > Monodon > Monodon monoceros. The sequence continues at coordinate 22,796,402 of NW_021703773.1, forward strand.
CCTTAGCCCTCCTCCCTGTCTTCTTGTTCTCTGAGCATCCTTGTGAGAGATTATTATTAGTGCCACTGCATGTGAAGGGAAAAGGAGACTAGTTTACGTGTGTTCAGAAAATCTACCAATGACTAGAGCATTTTTTAAAGCATGTTAGATACTTTAGGAATTTCCACTAATTTCTGAGAATACACTTACCTTATGAATTTATCTTATTCCAATTTAAGCTGCCCACATAAAAATCTGCGAAAGGATCCGCTGTCAGGCATGAGAAATAGTCTGAAAATAATAGGTCTGGCTGCTTCGGGGAAAGACTATTTAGGAAACAAACTCCCCTGATGTAAAGAGTAAACACTGGAAGTAAATTCTCCAAGATGTGCAAAGTCTTTATCATTAGGTAATGAGATTATGAGTTCCTTTTGGTTTTCTGCATTTTTCAAGTCTTCTGCTCTGCATGTATATTACTCTTAAAAATAATATAGTAAAAATAAGAAAATGAGTAGTCTAGGTAAAAATTTTACAAAATTTTTAATTAAAAAAAAAAGTTATTCTGGTATAAACCTATCTTAGCCCAGGTTGTCTAGAAATCAGAATGAAGGACAATGCATTTGTGCTAACACTTCATCAGGGAGAGCGATCACGGGAAGGAGAGAGAACAAATATTATAAGAACAGTACTGAGCCGTTCAGAAGCACAGCTGATTCTCCATCTTATGGGAGGTCTTCAGAGGGGCTGAATAAACTAACAGATGTCTTGAAACAGTCCATGGGGGGAGGAAGAGAGAAGAATTTGTTCATCACTTCCATCTCTCACCTGCCAAAGTTTACCCTGCAGGATGTTAAGTCCTCATCTCCTGGGGGAGCGCGGGGGCAGTATCTCCAAGCAACCATTGGGAAAGCAGACCTCAAAACACTTGTGGCAGACTTCTCCCACCAACCCCATCCCCCGCCACCTGCAGCCATCAGCCTCAGGGGCCTGTTCAGGGCGACAGTGAGTGTGGGCTCCATGAGGTTCCCAGGGGTGCCCTGGCTCTACGGCAGGAGGCCAGGGCGCAACAGGAACCCCCAGAGCACCACCATGGCGCCCTGGCCCAGTGAGCAGGTAGACGCCCACTTGCCATTGCTGTCAGCGCGAGATGCTGGCGAAGCTAGACAAGCTGCCTCCAGAAAAGATGGAGCTTCCTCTCTGGGAAGGCAGGCTGATTAGGACTCAGAGAACAGGCCGGCTCCTCATGAAGGGCGCCCAGAATAGGCTGTCAATATGTGCTGTCTGGGCTTCCCTGGTGGCGCAGCGGTTGAGAGTCTGCCTGCCGATGCAGGGGACACGGGTTCGTGCCCCGGTCCGGGAGGATCCCACATGCCGCGGAGCGGCTGGGCCCGTGAGCCATGGCCGCTGAGCCTGCGCGTCCGGAGCCTGTGCTCCGCAACGGGAGAGGCCACAGCAGTGAGAGGCCCGCGTACAGCAAAAAAAAAAAAAAAAAAAAAAAGTGCAGTCAACAACAGTGCCTCTTTGGACCTTGAAGGGGGAAACATCAGAGAGTGAAAAGTTCTAGGTTCTATGTATCCGTGACTCACATCCTGATGCCTTCATTTTGATGAGAAAAAATTTTAAATCACCCTTTTACTGCAGAGAAAATAGCATATAGCAAAATCTTGCAGGGAACTTTCACTGGGATACGGAAATGACACGACCCAGCTGGATGTCTCAGGATAATGCTCCGATTCACTGGTCCCAGCATCTCTCCTTCTAGGGCATTCTAGGGACCACCAGTCACAAAATTCAGTGTGGATGGAGCTGGGCAACATGGCAGTCCGACCACGCCTCTTCCCCTTCCTTGTATCCATAGGGAGGCGACCTGGACTCCAAGTTCAGGAAATACAATTTTCTTACAAATTGGGGTCCCGAAGACACAAGAAAAAGAAAAACAGGACGCGAGAGGGAGAGTGGCGTCTGCAAGGGCCTCTGTCCAGCTCCTCCTAGGACTGTCCTGCTTTACTGAGACCTGGGGCTGGTGACTCCGTTCTCCATTTTGTGATGATGAAAATGCCATACAGAGTTTTGGAAGAAACATGCAAAAAAACAAAATATCATTACAATTGCATCGTATTTTACCTTTCTAGAAGAGTCCCCCCTTCCCCAAACATAGCATTTTCTACTGTCTAGAGCTTTCACTGGGGCACAGGACACAGAAGCAGAGCTTGCGGAAAGACAAGAGGACTTTGCAAAGGGAAACAGAGGCCGGTGCCTCTGGTGTCTGAATTACACAAATTACATCGGTCCCTCGGCCTGCAGTGTCTCATAAATCTTCTCTTTCTCACTTTTTGACAAAGATCGCTGGCATCCTTAGTGTGGGTTACCGATGTTCCAGTCACTCTCACACTTACGGGGAGCTGGAAATGAGAATAACGGGCACAGTTGGAATCATCTGGGTTTGGGTTTTGGCTCTTCTATGCCTCAAGACTTTGTTGGGATGGGACTTGGAAGCTTCTAGGGATCAGGCATGGCTGTGGCCTGTGGGTTTTGTTGTCATTCAGATGGGCCCATCTTTTTAGTGAATGAGTGGATCCGTAGTGGGCAAATGACAAATGGGCATGGGGTGGGTGAGGAAGGTGTTCTCCTGTATAGATGTAAAAGTGAGGGAAAAAAAAGAAGAGGGAGAGGGAGAGAGGGCAAGAAGTAAGAAAGAGCAGGAAAGAGAAATCTCGAAAGCTGGGAGATTGCCAAAGAGTAGGTCTGTAGTTTACCAACATATGTCATAAATATTTACCAGTCCCTTCTAATGCGTCAGGAATGGTTCTAGGAGCTAGAGACAGATCAGCGAAGGAGACATATCTTTGGGGCACTTACAATCTCGTGGTTCCACTGGAAGGCCCACTTAGGACTCTGTGGCAAGAAGGAAGCTATTAGGTCTTGTTTAGTTAAGACTTTGAAGCTCTTCGGGTCCCTTTAACATCATCCCCTAGTCGGAGATCTAAATCGAGATCTGCTTCCTACAATCTAAAAGCTGAGACACGACAGAGAATTCCCCCAGCCATAGAGGACTGGCAACTGGAAGAGAGCCAGGTCAATGAACATGGTGTCAAGCAACAGATCAGAGTCACCAACAACCTGAGGAACCTTCTGGGAAAGAGAAAAGCATCATGGTTATAACTACAGCGGCGGCTCATCTGCTGCTTCCTTGAGTGGCCGCAAAACAGAATCTTCAGAAGCTCTCCGGGAATCCACACGGGGGCTTCTGGGGGGTATATTGGTATCGTATCACCAGGTGTGCCCGACCATGGACTCTCTTCCCACTGGTGCTGTGATACTGTGGATTTTTTTTTTTAATAACATTTGTCATTGTTTCTTGTTAGAAAAAACCCCACTTACTGCTGAAAACACTCTAGAACAGATAAGTAAAATGAAGAAAATTAAAATCATCTATAATCCAATAATCCAAAAATAGAATTTGGTGCATATACTTCCAGTCCTTTTTCTTTGAGTATGTATTTGTGTTTTTGTAGTGTTTGTTTTGTTTTGTCTTACAAGATTGTATCACACACACTGTTTTGTACCTTGCTTTTTCTGCAACAATATAGAGCAACCATTTTTGTTTGTTTGTTTGTTTTGTTTTTTTGCAGTACGCCGGCCTCACTGTTGTGGCCTCTCCCGTTGCGGGTCACAGGCTCCGGACGCACAGGCTCAGCGGCCATGGCTCACGGGCCCAGCCGCTCCGCGGCATGTGGGATCTTCCCGGACCGGGGCACGAACCCGTGTCCCCTGCATCAGCAGGCGGACTCTCAACCACTGCGCCACCAGGGAAGCCCTAGAGCAACCATTTTTAAACGTGATTTCACCAGGGAGGAGGGCCCTTCTTACAAAGAAAGATTTGTCTGTTGGGGTTCAGGCCCCACTTGAGAGCTCTGCAGCTCTGCCAAACCAAACAGAAAAGAAAGAATGAAGGAGGGACCTGGGTCTGGCAGTGCTGGCATCTAAAGTGCAGGCCATTCTCCCTTCCGGGCGAGGACATTCCAGAGGCACCTGAGTCCACTGCTCTCATCCCCTGGCCTCCCTTTCAGATACCAGCCACCTTCTTCTGGACACAGAGCTTCTCCCCTCTTCTCATCGGCATCCGAGGTGGGTGGGGGTGAGGGGGGCTTGGGGATGCCAGGGTGTTAGGCCTCCGGGGTGGAACGACCCCCGCAGACCCCAGACACCTGCAAGTGGCCTGGAGGTTCTGAGCTAGACACATCCTCTGTCTTTCCGGACTATGATTCCTCCTGCAAAGAAAAGGTAAAACTGATACCGCTTCACCTCCTAGGTGGGCTTTGCAAAATCCTTAGAAGGCGTTTTGCATTAGCTTTAGAAACTCGCTGTGGAGGCCTCTCTGAGAGTGGCATCCTGCCCGCTTTCTGGAAGTGGCTGCACCACGTTTAAGCGAGGGGTGATCGCAGCGGGGTGAACGTCCATCTCAGAGGCGCTGGGGGCCTGTGATCTCCTTCAGGCTCAGCCCGCTGCCGCTCCAGCCGGGAGCCGGGTCCCCGCATAGATGCAGCGCGTGCCCGGGGAGATGCGGGGATGCGCGCCAGGGAGCGTGCGTGCAGAGTCCAGCGCTCGCCCGCACAGCCAATGTTTCTGCCGGTCATTCCAGCAGGTACAAGAAAACCTATTTGCTTGCTCGTCACAGCTGGGTTCCGATTTTAAAACATAAAGGCTCCTTGTCCTGAAGTCATCCAGCCTGTCTAACCACTTTGGAAATTTCTTTCTGCTTCGCAGAACCCGGAGTCAGTCATCCGACATGGTCCTGGCTAGTGAGCCGGAGTTATTCTTGCACGGAACCTCGAGCCTCGAAGGACCAGCCTTGGTTTTCGTTTTCTATGAGGGAGGGGGAAGCAACACTTGAAAGGTTCAGCTTGTCCAGCGCGCTCAGACACACTTGACTTTGAGAACAGTAAACATTCTACTACCTGATAGAGGAGGAGGAATGATTAACCTGAAAAGTAAAACATTGTGGTTAATGGTTGTAGGTGGGAATGGGCACAGGCTCTCTCCTTTGACCAAACTTTGATCAGGCTCCTCTGAGCACCTCTGCTCAGCCAGGCCCGACTTGGGCTTCTCTCCCAGTCCTTGGAGAATCCTGTTTGGGCAAGAATCCTGCTAAATCAGTTTCATGGAAATCCCCACCTTGGTACCTGACCACCCTGGGCTGCCTTCAGCCAGAATTCTGTTGAGTTGGTCTAGCAAGAGCCCCCTTACCCCTTAGGTTTTCCCATCCCCATTCCCATCTCAGTAATTTCCCATCCACTGACCCCCGCCTGCACCTTGCCTACAAATCCACATTTGTCCCTGTCGGTGTTGGAATTGAATCAGTCTCTCTCCCCTACAAAACCGCATTGCAATGGCCCCTCTTGAATAAGTCTGGCTAACTGTCTTTAACAGGTGTCCTGAAAAATTTTTTTAACGGTATCTGTGTCTGTGTTGAAAGATCCATCATGCAGTGATTACCGGTTTTCAAAGAATTTGTATAAAATCCATTTATTAAACATCATTTAATCACTCCTCCATGTCAGGCTCTTGCACTAATTCCTCAAGGGAATCACTTGGAACATCTATAATATTGATTTGAAGTGTGTGGTTGGCAGAGGTCTGCAGGAGTGGATGTCTGACACCAGTCTGTAGAAGTTTTCTTGTTGGTCTTATCCTTACAGCTGAAGATTCCTTGTCAACTTTACTTTTCAAAGCAGAAGCTCTACGCAGGTGAGTACAGGCATAGGATCCCTCTGTTCGGAGGAAGCCAGATGGAGGGTGCTGGGTGTCCTTTAGAGAAGGTGACAGCTGCCACCAAGATGTCAGAAGGCCATCACACCAACCTCCCTGTCCTGCAGCCTTTCATTTACATGATTATTTCATACGAAGGGGGGAGTAAAGGAGAGGACCAACAAACCAAAACGAAAACCAAAGCTCTTGAATAACACGAGAGTTAGTGAGGTTACCACTCATTATCCTGAAAATTATAAAGAGAAAGAATCAAGTTATTAAAAATTCTCTTATAGGAACTATATTTTAGGGTAATTAAATAGACCTAGTAGATGAGGGGGAAAAAGCTTCTATATAGCATAATTCCAGCCAATAAATGCAGGACAGTATATTAAAATTACATTTTGCAACTTCTAATAAGTAACTGATTCAGACAATTGCCACCGATGGATGTTCAGCTGAACCTTATAATAAAGGGGTTAGGCTGTCATTCTCTAAACCCACTGATCCATCGTAGCATGACTAAAAGTGAGGCAATCAGACCTGTGTGGCAATAGGATGTGTAGCATGTCAACTATGAGATATTATTACAGAAAAAAAGCAGGGGCGGGGGCTTTCCTGGTGGCGCAGTGGTTGAGGGTCTGCCTGCCGATGCAGGGGACACAGGTTTGTGCCCCGGTCCAGGAGGATCCCACATGCCGCGGAGCGGCTGGGCCCGTGAGCCATGGCCGCTGAGCCTGCGCGTCCGGAGCCTGTGCTCCGCAACGGGAGAGGCCACAGCAGTGAGAGGCCCGCGCACCGCAAAAAAAAAAAAAGCAGGGGGGAGGCAGGCAGAAAGGGACTCAGACAAGCTTTGAACTGTAACAGTCCACAGGAAATCCAGGGGACAGAGAAACAAGCCAAATGACACCCTGGGGCAGCAGTCAGCCAACACCAGGATGGGGAATATTTCACAAGACGCTGACTGCATGTCTTCAACAGGTCAATGATAAGGGATAGAAAGGAGGAAGGGACTGTTCTACATTAAATGAAACTCAAAAAAGACTTGAGACATAATTAAGTATAATGATGGACCTTGTTTGATGCTGATTCAAACAAACCAACTGTAAAAAGACTCCTTAGTCAATCAGGGAAGATTGAACATAGATCGTGTATCAGGCAACCTTGAAGGAATTACTGGTAATTATGAGATGTAATAAGGTATTGTGGCTATGTTTATAAAAAGTCCTTTTATTTATGGGTGAAATTACGTAAGGGGGGAATAGGTGTGGGTGCAATATCATGTAGATGGTAGATGGCAAAGTATGAATGGCTACAGAGCTGAGTACAAGCATGAATGTGTGTTATTGTCTCTACTTTTGTGTATGTTTGAAAATTTTCACTATAAAAATGAAACAAAATAAAGGGTAGCGATTAGAAGTAGAGAAAATATTGCAAACGTACTCTGAGCAACTGGTAAGCGCTCACACCTCTGATAAACGCATGAACTATCACAGAGCTCCTCCCACCCTGTGTTTAAACGATTCAATATTCAAACACATCTTGAATGTAGGGCTTCTTATTGTTTCCTGTTAAATTTGGCACTTGGGATTCAGTCCTTTGCTGAGACAGTGGTTTTTGATTATCACCCAGAGTCAAAGATTTCTCAAGCTACAATTCTTCAATACTCTAATTAGCATTAGACAACTAACAAGAAGACGCGCTTCGTTCAAAAATCCTCGAATTCCAACAGAAAAAGCCCTGCCCTCCAGAAGCAGCGGTGCTGACAGCAGCAAGCATTCTTTCAGTTGTAAGTGAGTTTCAGGCCTCCCCTAATTCTCTTATCACTGAATAGGAACCTCTCGGGTAGGAAAAGCAGAGCCAGCTTTACTCAGCGCTGGACAGGTCTGTCTACACTATGAACGCTTGGTGAGCCTGGGGGCCGTCTGGTGTGGACGCCAGCCAGCACCCCTTCATCACCTGCAAAGCTCTTCCCTGATATGTTTACTTTACAAATTTTATGTGCCCTCCAAACCCAGCTCACATAACAGGATCTGTTCAAGGATGATGGAAACACATTCCCATACAAGAAAAACAGAGTAATTTCATGACGATCATGAAAACAACTCCAGGGTCACTTCTGGAGGAAGCCGTGCCTCTCTGCTGCTTCATCACTCAAACCCTATAATCACCTCCACTGGGGTTCCTTTCTACCTTGTATCTTTTATTTACTTATTTTTATCATGGAAAGTTACAGACATATCCAAAAGTAGAGCCCCCAGGCACCCTTTACCCACTTTTAACAATGATTAACATTTAAAAAATCTTGTTTCATCCACTTCTCCCCAACCTGGTTTGTTTTTTGTTTTTGTCTTCTGGAGGATTTTAAAGCAATTCCCACACATCCCATCAGTTCACCAGTCTTGTACCCACTTTTACTGCAGCAATCTCATGGCAGTGGAATGTGTTTTCATGCCAGTGTCTCCTGCTGGACCACTGATCTTCAGGAAGAGGATTCCTTTATGTTTTAGCAAAACCAGCACAGAAACTGGCCCATGGCAGGCGCTCGATAAACTCTTGGAATTCAATGTGTAATTGAATTGTCAACAGCTTTATTGCCATAGACTTAAGAACAGGTCTTTTTTCCCTCTTTTTTTTTTCTGCCGCGCCACGCAGCTTGTGGGATCTTAGTTCCCTGACCAGGGATCGAACCCACGTCCCCTGCACCGGAAGCATGAAGTCTTAACCACTGGACCACCAGGGAAGTCCCAAGAACAGGTCTTAATTCACAGAATGCATAACGCCTCAGTCATCAAATCCATATTTAGCCCAAACTCATTTATTTAGGAGCAAACACTGGCAGCATTAGAGTGGTGGCTGTGTAGCATAGTGGTTAAGCACGTGGGCTCTGCAGGCAGTGCGTTGATTTGAATCCCAGCTCTTCCACCAGTTGCCGTGTCATTGGGTAGGACAGATTGTATTTTCCAAAGATGACTGCAATGATCTCTCCTGTCCCCCCTGTTCTTCTAGAATGTGGCCATTTCCCCATCAGGAGGTAGGGTTTATATTCCCTCCTCTTAAATGTGAATGTGCCTGTGACCATAGTTGAAGTGATGTTATGTGATATACAAGGCCAGGTCATAGAAGGCAATGCATCTTCCTCCTTGCTGGCTAGACCACCCACACTGGAGCTCTGTGCTGCCATGTAAGCATCCAACTACCCTGAGACCGCCATACTGTGAGGAAGCCCAAAGACCACATGGGAAGGTCCTGAGACTAAATGGAGGGATGCCTGGCTAGCCCCATGCTGCTTCAGCTCCCTCGTTCTCACAATCCCCACTATCCTAACTCCAGCTACTGTCAGATGAGCAACTGCCTGAGTGACCACAAACCAGAACTACCCGGCCAAGCCCTTCCTGAATTCCTGACCCACTGAAACCATAAAAAATAATTGCTGCATTAAGCTATCAAGTACTGGGATGATTTGTTTTGCAGTGATAACCAGAACATTGGGCAAGTTACTTAACCTCTCTGTGCCTCAGTCTCCACATCTTCAAAATGGGGATAATAACAGTACCCACACCACGGTGGGCTTTTATGAGTACTAAATGAGGTAAGAACAAAGTTGCCCGGCACACTGTAGCCCTCAATAATATCAGTAATTATCATTTGGGAAATATACATGGTTTAGAAATCCTGACCAACCTAATAAACATATTGCCAGTTCTCATATTGCCAGGCAGGCTGATACATTCTGGGTAAGGGCGTATTCTATAAATGAAAAACTACTTCAAGGTGGCTGTGAGTTTTGCATCCTCTCAACGACTGGGGAGAAAACAATTTAAAACATGGCTCGACCTGTCACTTGCATGGTATATGTCACCTGAAATGCAGGGGTGCCTGGCAGGGTTGACTTTGGTTACATGTTCCCCTCTGGTAAAACACGCTTCAGAAAGCAGACACAAAAGGCCCGGTGATCACTTTCTCTTTTGTTCTCAGGCACAAGTAAATTGAGTGGAAGGGAAAGTTTCTCATAAATATGACCTTCGAAGAGAACCTGAATATACTTAAACTACAAATTTCTTTTCTCATGCATGAAAACATGGCATTTCATACTCATTCGGTGAATTGTATGCAGTTCTTTAGTAGCTGTGTCTGAGAATGGCATCGTTGGCTAAAATAAAAGGAAGATGGTGATGGGGCTCACCACAGGATGGCTTGAGGAGCCCTTGGTAGAAATGTTTCAGAACAAATCCACAAGCAAGAGAAAGTGCACATTTCTATTCGGTATCGTGTTCATTCAGCAATCTCTAATCACTAATGCTGCACCTAACTGCTTCTTGACAATTATAGTCATTACTATTTATTCACTCAACCGTTAAATAACACAACCCATCTCAAGTATTTTTTTACACTAGGAGTTGGGACACTTTCAGTGCCTTTTCTGGGGTTTTAGGTCAAGAGGTAAGGTGTGTGCTGGGACTACACAGACCCTCCCCATTACAAGAGTAACCTTAACTTTTCCACTTGTTTTGTCCTTGAAAGCACCCCCTCTTTCACTGCAATGCCAATGTGGAAATCACAGCTCAGAATTTTTTTTTTTTTTTTTGGCTGCGTTGGGTCTTTGTTGCTACGCATGGGCTTTCTCTAGTTGTGGTGAACGGGGGCTACTCTTCGTTGTGGTGCGCGGGCTTCTCATTGCAGTGGCTTCTCTTGTTGCGGAGCATGGGCTCTAGGCACACGGGCTTCAGTAGTTGTGACAGGTGGGCTTCAGTAGTTGTGGCTCGCAGACTCTAGAGTGCAGGGTCAGTAGTTGTGGCGCACGGGTAAGTTCCTCTGCGGCATGTGGGATCTTCCCGGACCAGGGCTCGAACCCGTGTCCCTTGCATTGGCGGGCGGATTCTTTTTTTCTTTCTTTTTTTAGTGATGGATGTTAACTAGATTTATTGTGGTGGTCATTTTGCAATACATACAAATATTGTATCATTATGTTGTACACCTGAAAACTAATATAATGTTGTATGTCAATTATACCTCCTCAATAAAAAAAAAAACAGTGGCAATTATAGTACCTTACATACTTTTTTAATATTTAAACCTCGTAATTACAAAAAAAAACAATCATTTGTAAAATCCAGTTTAAGAAGTGAAGATGACAGCCAACATTTGTGTAGTGCAGAGAAAGCTGCCTATGAATTCACTGCTTTTCAAACTCCAAACCTTGCATATTTCCCACTCGCCATGCAATCTCCAACTAAGAAAATGAAATTAAATGAGAGTGGTTATTGGAATTATTTCATTTATTAACTATTGCAGTTGTTTGTTTAAATTGAATCCCGTCATCCCAGATTCCCTAAAGACTGTTCAAAGGCTTTCCAAGAGCAAGTACAAGTTAGAGGCATCTTCTTCTGATGGTGGTAACACCAGCAGCTCCACCACAACCAACTCACTGTGCTTCCTGAGAAAGGGTCCTCTTCCAAGAGCCTGATGCGCATCAACTCACCGCCTCCTCACGAGAACCCTACGAGGCACTGTGGTGGACACACTCTAAAGGTGACCCCAGGACCCCCATCTTCTGTGTTCATACCTGTGTGTCATGACCCCACCCATACCTTTGAGTGAGTGGTGGGTGGGACCTGGGACTTGCGTTTACTCACTAGAATACAGCAGAGGGGACATGATAACATGTGTGTGATTACAGTGCCTGGCTTGCTTGAGCCTCTCCCCCCCCAGCTGGCTTTGAGAAAGCAAGTGGCCTATGGTCACCAGCCAAAAAGAAAATGAGTCCCTTGGTCCTACAACCACAAGGTCACACATTTTGCTAACACCTTCGGTGAGCTTGAGAGTGGATCCTCCCCCAGTCAAGTCTCAGATGAGACCTCAGCCCTGCCAGACCCTTTGACTTCAGTCTTGCTGACGACCTGGCTGGGCTGTACCTGGATACCGGACCCACGGAAAATGCAGACAATAAATACGTGTTGTTTCAAGCCACTGTGTGTGTAGTAGCATCGCTCTTCAGCAACAGATAACTAATACAGTGGTGTGGATATCTGCATCCTTGCTTTACAGGGGGAAGGTTAAATAAACAGTCCGCGTTCACGGAGCGAGTAGGAGGCAAGATGAAAAACCAGCAAGTCTGGGGCCTGGAAGATCGGCGTTAACCACCGCGTGTTCCTGCCTCTGCTGACATCTTATAGCCCACCTGTCTCACTCCCTCTTCTGAGGGTGGGGACCCCTGTCCTGAAGCCATGGGCTCCGTTAGGGCACCAAACCCAATCCCTTGCAGCCCCGGTGCCAAGGCTGTGGCATGGCATTTGTGCCGGCACAAAGGAGAGAACAGGGGTAACGGGCCATGACGTCCCTCCTACGGCCCTGGCAACTGGAAAGGAGCAAAGCTTGGTCACACACCAAAGGCTCCGACTGCCAGGTGGATTCTTAACCACTGCGCCACCAGGGAAGCCCTACAGCTCAGATTCCTTAACACGTATTGTTAAGAACAGTATCAAGAAAGAGGCTTTTAATATTCTGGGTGGAGTTATTAATGGGCCATGAAAGAAATGACTGAATGAAAATGAACGTAAAGAATCTTTTTTTTTTCAAGTAATGTGAAGACATTTTTAAAAATTCAATGTAAGAGCCGTGCTCTGGAAAGCCTCTTAATAAAAAGAAGGATAAAGAATCTAAGACTTTCTGAGGAAAACTGAGTTGAAGTTGCACTTTTAGGATCACAGATATATAAAATTAAGCAAATTGGAAAATTAATTTTATGCCAAAGTCAATATCATCCTCATCCTCTTGGTAACACGCAACATTGATTATCCACCGGCTCTTACCTTCAAGAATCAGGGGCCAAACTTTAATACATAGCTCCCCCAAATTCCAAATTTTAAATGCTTTATTTAAAAATTTATACCCCTGAGTGGTGCATAATACTGGTAAGGAGTAATACTGAGAATCAAATGGCAACACGGTACTAAGACAGAAGACAGGGTCCTCTCATGAGGGACAGATGACTGTGGCTGGTGCACAGAGGCCACAGAGGCAGGAAGGGAAAGACTCTGAGTTCCTTCTGGACACTTGTAACCTCAGTGAGTCAACAGCTCCTGCAATACTGTGACAGTTTTGTTTTGGGGACCCAGGAAGATCATGATTTCATGTATTTCTGAATTAAGACTTGCAATTTAAAAACAAGTGAATAGAATACATTCACAGTAAAATGAACGACATGGGAGAATTCCTGGTTGAGAAAGGATTACGCTATTGAGGGAAAGCGCAGACCTGTTTATGTGGTGTATTTACACTCACACAAATCACACTGACATCAAGGCTAACAATTTTAAAGTGGACGCCAATGATCCATCCGTTCTAACACGCACTGAGTACTCTGTGTTTGACGATGGCCGTGTTAACACATGAGACCTTTATTACATAAGCACGGCATGAGATGGACCTTTGAATTTTTCAAACATCAGGTTACATCCCCTTAGTGAGTCATGAAATCAATTCAGCAGGTTAAACCAGGAATATTTTTAACAAAACAGAGTGGGATATAAAATGTAAGAGCATATAGAAAGTATTATTTCATGAAATTTTCGTTTACAGTTCCTCTTGTGTATTTAATTTTTATCATTCTCATACCAAGTCTACGAGGTAGTATTACCATCATCCACATCTTACAGGTAAGAACAGAGACAAACAAAGGGCAACATGAACAAAGTCACCAGGGCTGGGATTTGGCCCTAGACAATCCGACAAACTCCTGTGGTCTCCACCTGTAAAGCTGTGATAACAGGGAATTCACGTCCTCCCAGACCGTCACCGCCCCAGTCTCCCCGCAGACGCGCAGCGCCGGCTCTAGAAGGCGGATCTATTTCCAGTCCTACATACCCCACCATACCTCTGCAACCATGTTCTTAGTAAAAGCTGCTCCACGAAGCTGAAATCAAACAAGCGCAAAATAAATAAAAGATACATAAAAGCATATCTGAAAGAGAACATATTTATTCACATGATTCTTTTCCTTTCTGAAACTCCTATACTTTTAAACAATAAAATCTCTGGGAAATGGGGTAGTTTTAAATTAAGATATTTTAACAAAGAGGATTTTCACAATATGATTTTTATTTACATGAATTTTCAGAAGTTTTAAATAGTTCTTTTCAAATCGCACAACATAACTAAAATCTCTTATTTAGACATTGCACCTGTCTCAAAAACTTTTAGTTTAGGGAATTATGCTTAGAATCAGAATCTTGCAGTTCAGATACTGACGGGTAAGGATCTTGTTAACATACTTATAAATACAAACCTGCTTCATAAATGATCCGTGTTTTGGCTGCAAGCTGAACCTATCTGACATGTTTTGATGGTAAGCAAAGATATTTTTTAGACATCTTAAATTGCTCTGATTAAAACCTTCTGGAAGTTTTCTGCATCAGTCACGTGACTACTTTCCGGTTCCTGTGTGTGTATTCTGAGCACAGACTAGATTTATGAGGATGGATTTACCTCCGGTTTAGCCAACTCTGAATTCAGAACTTTCCTGGGGCAGACACTGGCGCGTGTTCCCCTTGTCCAGTCATATTTCAGATGCTTATCTTTCCTCGGCCACTGCAAGTGCAAATCCCTTACTTCGAAAAGACGTTACTATCCATAAAATGACTTTCAACAGGAACAAAGGACTGACATCCTTTCACGTCACACCGACAGATTTCAAATATTTATTAGTGAAAACTATAAAAGAGGATGGATTTTCCTAATATTTTAAGCATGAGTTCCTCTGAAGAGTTGCTATAACATCCATTAACAAACAGCAAAGATTAACTTGCACCACAATCAAGCTACGGTTCACCACGGAAAACGTAGACACTTCTGTCCGGCGTCTCCGTAAGAACAGCCGAGGCCCGTCCTGAACATCACGCGGCAACAATGGAGGCGTCGTCCATGAGTCTGCCCTGGGGCTGCCGAGTGGAAAACAAAACGGGTTTACAAAATGGTAATGGCAACAGTAGCGCTATTAATTGAAGAGATTTTGACGTTCTTGGAACTGTTTCACGAAAACAGAATAGACGTGTGCAAGTACCCAAACAAACTGTGTTGCTTTCCTCCTTTCCCCCCACCCTCTTTCTTCACGTGAGCCGGGGATGGTGACGGCACAGCCTCCGTGCTGCCACACTCCCTCTGTGCCCAGTGGCAGACATCACCAGCCGATCACACCCACCCGCGGAATCTACCTCGTCACTACTTTTCTCTTAACCCGGTGTTCTGGCAGCTACCACCAATCTATCAATGCACCGCGCGTGAAAGGGAACATGGCCACCATTCCTGCTCAAGCGGTAACGCTCTATCCTCTCTCTCCCTTGCTCAGCCTGTGTCCCGAGCTTTAAGCAGGCCACAAACCTCAGCTGACAGCAAGCTCTTTGGGATTCAAGGCTTCCCAATCTCCTGTTTGAGAAAAAGTGATTCACAATGAACTCTAAGGTATTAACAACGAAGATTGCAAGGACTGAAGCAGCAATTAAAACAAAATTTCCCCTTCTCAAAGTTCAGTGATTGAAAAAATTTAAAACATCACATCAGAAGAAGAAAAACTAAGAGGGATTAAAAGGTATCATGACTGTTTTTAGGTGTAAAATTTCTGACAGGTCAGCAACACCCCAGAGAGTCATCGAGTAGCTAAAAGAATGAAATTCTTGCAAATGACTACTTTACTGCTGTACGTTAGCAGGCCTCTGTGGGAAAAGCACGAGAGACGGTGTCTGGGACATGAACTAGATTAGCATTGCAACCTCAGCACCACAGCCCACTGCTGTGTTTCAAGCAGCTGGCTCCTGTGGGTTCCCTGGAGCAGCGAAGGGGGCGCCCCCGCTCTGATCTGTTGCTGGGCAGCTTTATGTACGTATGTACGTATGTATGCACGTGTGCCTGTGTGTGTGAGTCAACAGCCATCTGAATGGGATGAACGAAAGGACAGGTTGCTGGTCTTTCATACGTCATGGAATTTGTAGGACTCATGGAGGACGTTTAGTTTTAGAAACAGAATAAATGGCTCCACCAGGTCAAATCCTTAACAAACACAGCTTTACAAACAGGGACAGAGATCAATAAATCTGTTTTCTTATCATGCAATAAGAAAACAAATCTATTTTGCGAAGGAAGAAAAATATGGATCCAAGCGTGCTCTAGGCGGCACTGTCCAACAAGACTCTCCGTGAAGACGAAACGCTCCCCATCAGTGCTGCTAGCTGCTCGCCTACTGAGCGCCTGAGATAGGCTAGTGCAACTGGTAACTAAGCTTTAAGTTAAGTTGTAATTAATTTGAATCTCAATAGGCACATGTGCTCGTGGCTACCATACTGGAATAGCACAGGTCTAAAGTTTAATAAAGGTATGACGGGAGGTAGAATTTCAGTCGGTGATTGTTCATGAAGTGGAAAAAGGGTAATCCTCATTCACTGCCCTTAGTGTGACAGGTAAAGCAATTTTAATTATTGAGTTTTCCCAGTTAATAAAGGAGCTGGCTCTGAATAGTGCAGTCAATGATTTTAGCAGCAGTCAAGTTACTAGAAGATGGTTCTTAAATTTAGAGAAAGGATCGTGGCAGTTAGAAAAGGGTGTGCTGATTAGGTTGAAACTTATGAAGGTTTACTTTTCTGGAACCTTTCCTTATGGACCTAAAACACCACCACCCAGAAGAGGTTTACTGTGAAAGAAAATCAGAAGACGGAACCAGATTTATCTGGATTAGTTTGGGTGTTCTGAGCACTTCACGGAAAGGAACGAAAGAGATTAATTGATGGGAACAAAACGCTGGTTCCTCAACATGACCAACTCTCACATCTCAAACAAGCTCTGTTTGTTCGGCTAGAATACGATGAGGTCTGTACATCGATAAATACTTTCAGGCTGATGAAAGCCATACTTCTGAGTTTAGGAAGAGCAAACTTCGGAGGGTCAAACAGCTAAAAGGACATCAGAGACCACCCATCCCACCGCCGCTCCCCAACCCAGTCATGACTTCTCCCCTGCAGGGTAACCTCAGACGTGACAGTGAGGAACAGCAAGGGAAATGGCTTTAGAGTGTGATGAGGTGGAAATGTAAAAAAAGCCACTGCTGTGTGCAGGCGGGCGGTATATGGGAAATCTCTGTACCTTCCTCTCAATTTTGCTGTGAACCTGAAACTGCTCTAAAAAAAATAAAGTCTTAAAAAAACAAAAAGGCCACTGTTTAAACACAGGAGATCCAAAATTATGAGATTTAAAAAATAATAATTTAAAAGTATGGTATAAAAGGGAACCCTTTTGCACTTTTGGTGGGAATGTAAATTGATACAGCCACTATGGAGAACAGTATGGAGGTTCATTAAAAAACTAAAAATAGAGCTACCATATGACCCAGCAATCCCACTACTGGGCATATACCCAGAGAAAACCATCATTCAAAAAGACTCATGTGCCACAATGTTCACTGCAGCTCTGTTTACAATAGCCAGGACATGGAAACAACGTAAGTGTCCATCGACAGATGAATGGATAAAGAAGATGTGGCACATATATACAATGGAATATTACTCAGTCATAAAAAGAAACGAAATTGAGTTATTTGTAGTGAGGTGGATGGACCTAGAGACTGTCATACAGAGTGAAGTAAGTCAGAAAGAGGAAAACAAATACCGTATGCTAACACATATATATGGAATCTAAAAAAAAAGGTTCTGAAGAACCTAGGGGCAGGACAGGAATAAAGACACAGACGTAGAGAATGGACTTGAGGACGTGGGGAGGGGGAAGGGTAAGCTGGGACGAAGTGAGAGAGTGGCACGGACTTATATACACTACCAAATGTAAAACAGATAGCTAGTGGGAAGCAGCCGCATAGCATGGGGAGATCAGCTCGGTGCTTTGTGACCACCTAGAGAGGTGGGATAGGGAGGGTGGGAGGGAGACGCAAGAGGGAGGGGATATGTGGATATATGTATAGCTGATTCACTTTGTTGTAAAGCAGAAACTAACACACCATTGTAAAATAATTATACTCCAATAAAGATGTTAAAAAAATAAAAATAAAAAAGTAAAAGTTTGGTATAGAATAGAAGCTTAGAGGGTTAATAAAAATGATTTTTTTTGCAGATGCAAAAGAAAAACACAACAAAACTGTGTAAGTCTAGAAAGGTAGCAGGTGGGATGATTATGACACATACATGAACACAGGCTAACTTACAATTTACCAAATCCCAGATTATATAAACAAGGCTTCCCCAAAGCCTGACAGATACAAAAACGGAAATTGTAACTTGTCATCCAAAAAGGGGGTATAAACTTAAAATAAAAAGAGAACACACAAGGGACTTCCCTGGTGGCACAGTGGTTAAGAACCCACCTGCCAATGCAGGGGACACGGGTTTGAGCCCTGGTCTGGGAAGATCCCACGTGCGCGGAGCAACTAAGCCCATGCGCCACAGTTACTGAGCCTGCGCTCTAGAGCCAGCGAGCCACAACTACTGAGTCCGCGCTCTAGAGCCAGCGAGCCACAACTACTGAGCCCGCATGCCACACTACTGAAGCCCACACGCCTAGAGCCCATGCTCCACAACAAGAGAAGCCACTGCAATGAGAAGCCCGCGCATTGCAACAAAGAGTAGCCCCCGCTGGCCACAACTAGAGAAAGCCCACACACAGCGGCGAAGACCCAGTGCAGCCAAAAATAAAAAAACAAAACAAAACAAAACAAAAAAAACCCAGTGTGATCCTATATCAATTATTTAAAAAAAACACAACAACAATAAAAAAAGAGAACACACAGGATTCATATATGTTCATGTATCTCTGGTTACCAAGGGAAACCAGAACTATCTGGAGAAACAGCCTTAATTTAGGCATCAAGAGTGGCTTAACCCGAGGCAAAGCGATGACAATCCTACAGGGTCCTTTACTGAAGGAACCTGGAAATCGTATCACTGTTAAAAAATCAAAACATTAAACCAGAGTATAGTTTCTGACCGGTGATCGTTTACAGAAAAGACCCAAATCCAGTAGTATTACATAGTTAGAATCAGAAAAGTTCAGGGACTGTATTCAGAAAGTTAATCCATTTTTTTTTTTTTTTTTTTTTTTTTGCGGTACGCGGGCCTCTCACTGTTATGGCCTCTCCCGTTGCGGAGCACAGGCTCCGGACGCACAGGCTCAGCGGCCATGGCTCACGGGCCCAGCCGCTCCGCGGCATGTGGGATCTTCTTCCCGGACCGGGGCACGAACCCGTGTCCCCTGCATCGGCAGGAGGACTCTCAACCACTGCGCCACCAGGGAAGCCCCCTTGATTAAAAAATAGTTACAAATTAACTACAATTTTAAAACATATTTTTAAAAAGTAAACAAAATATTAAAATAAAGAAATAAAAAAAAAGAAAAACAAAAATAGAAATATACTTTACTAAACGCCAAAGAAAAACCATGTTTAAGGATGCCAGAAAGATAAACCTTTACCCAAGGGAATAAAAATCTTTGAAGTTACATCTAAAAATATCTATAAAATAGAAATCTAAAAGAAAAAATCTATAAAATAATAACTTTACAGAAATGAATAGCAATATTGCCAAATTTATACAGTAACAGTCAAAGCCCTATCCTGTTAGTCTCCAAATACTTAGTGAAGTTTACATGAAAAAACATCTTCTTTTGTTTGTTTTCAAGACAGTGAATTTAAAAAGCAGAAAATGTCTAAGCCTCACCTTTACAAAAATACTGGTGGGTATAAAACGCCTGAGCAGTTGATTTGTGAAGTTGGGAAACCTGAGCAAGTTGATGTTGAGAGATGGCAGCGGCTGACACCCGGCCATCAGAGGGTAGAAGTTATATAACATTTCCTGTTCGGCGCCAGGGAGGATACGTAATCGAATCTAAATCACAAAAGTTGTAGAGAAAGATGATCAAATACAGATATCAAATATATCTATACGACGTTACCCACAGATTACTAGCAAATGACAGGACACCTAAATCTTTCTGGTGAAATATTCACACCCTCTCCTATCCCTTCTTCCAGACAGATACCAAAATATACAGCTGAATTAATGAGGTCAGGATCATGCAGTTAACAAACATAACAAAAACATGTGCATGATTTCTCAGTTTCTACCAACATCTAAAAGGCAAGCTGTACCTGCTTAACAATGGGACCACAGGGTGGATCACAGGGTGGACCACAGGGTGGATCAGTATTTCCTGTGCCTTAGACCAGGCAGGCTTTATAGGCACAGGGCGCTATGGGATAACGTGCAGAAAAGCATCTTTGTAAACATTATGTAACATTATGTCAACATTATGTCAACATGAGACAGATTGTTTCCTGTGTTTTGTGTTAGGGACTCTACCTTTGAGGTAAGGTAAGTAACTTCAGGGGAAGAAAAGATGTTTGTACTTTAGGAAAGAACACCAACAGGTAAGATTTTTGGTATCTTACATTATCTAATTATTTTTAAGTCAATATGTGAAAGAGATCAAAACAATCAAGAAAAGCTTACTCATTTGCAAATGAGTACATATGGTGCGTGTTGCGTCAGAGATAATACATGTGTGTGTGTAACCAACATATTACAGCTAATATTATATTTGGTATACACTATAAATTTAAATTACTGTACAGATTTACAGTATACTTCATGTGTAATTCTACTTTCATTTAACTGCAAACACAGCACTCAGGACATGCCCAGCCATGGCATGGCTGGTGAGTCAGGGTGGATGCTACTAGGTGTTATGACAAGTTTGTGCTCTAATTACATCCTTATCTTACTGACCACTGAGGTGTGTCCCTGTTGCCACTCTTTTTTATTTTGTTTTTGTTTTTGTTTTGGCCGCACCGCACAGCTTGCGGGACCTCAGTTCCCTGACCAGGGATTGAGCCCAGGCCCTGGCAGAAAGCCCAGAGTCCTAACCACTAGGCCACAAGAGAGATCCCCTCTGTGGCCACTTTGAAGAGGAGGACAGTATTCTCACTGCAACATGGTTTTGCCTGAGAGTGTCCCACCCAAAAATCTGATGAACTTTTCTACCCCTGATTTGAATAGATGAATCAAAACATCTGAATCACTTATTTTTATGTATAGATACAAAATTGTGCCTACACAAAACAAAGATAAGTAAATTCCATACAAGATCAAAATCTCTTAAAAACTGTATTGATAGTTCAGAAGGGAATTAAGCTTTGATCTGTGTAGTCATGCCTCAAGGCCTCAAATTAAAAGACACACACACTCACAAACTCATTAGTAATAAAAGGGACATTTTAAAATTTTCAGGAATTCTATTGTAGTCCAAGAATTTGTGAACTCCTGTTTTATACGGAGAAAGAACCTATATGTGTGATCTCAAAGCAAAATGGGTTGCCCGTTTAACCCAGTTCTATAGCAAGTTGTAATCAACCTTCAAAAGTGACTGAAGATTCACCACTATCAAAACAACAGGGACCACAGTCAGCCTTATCAATTCATTTGTACACGAAATGTACAGCTTTCCACTTCCTGGCCATACTTTTGTGTCTTCATAAACAACCCAGAGATATGACCTGTACCTGTTTAAGACCTGAGAACATGAAGGCATCACTGGGCTCCACAGAAATCTCCACATCTTGAACTAAGTCAGTCTTATTCTGGAGGTGATACTTGACAGGTAACGACTCTCTAACACGCCCGAATGATGGCAGATCTGCAGACAAAGGTGACACATTACTCTTGGTTTTAAAAAAAAAAGCTCACCATTTATGGGTTCTTTTATTTTGCAGTATGCGGGCCTCTTATTGTGGCCTCTCCCGTTGCAGAGCACAGGCTCCAGATGCGCAGGCTCAGCGGCCATGGCTCATGGGCCCAGCTGCTCCGCGGCATGTGGGATCTTCCCGGACCGGGGCACGAACCCATGTCCCCTGCATCGGCAGGCGGACTCTCAACCACTGTGCCACCAGGGAAGCCCCTATGGGTTATTTTTGTAAATAAATCTCACTATAGACATGGGATTATTTAAATTAAAGATAGTACTGCACTCTTGCTAAATAAGAAAATTCTCTGATTGGACAATAGCCACAGGGTGCCGATAAAACAGACTAAGAAGAATCAGTCTCCTTCTACAATTGATTTGACTTAGATAGGGGTCTTGGCTACCAAGAGCGGAATTATATTTTAGGAATAATTTTTTAAATCTACAAAAGATTTCCCTAAATATCAATAATGGCTGAAGATGGAATGACAGACATTATGCGCCCCTTGATGGGAACTGTGATGTATTCTTGCCAAAAACTTTAACCTGAATCTGATCAAGCCAACAGATCTAACTACCAATTTATAGGGACAGAGAAACACTTAAAAAAATGATACAATGCAATCAGTAAATCCAGGCTGTAGGCACTGAGTTTCGTTAACAAATGAACACCAAGGAAGCGAGAGAGGAGGTGGAGGTGGCACAGGAGGTGATGAAGCGGTGGTGTGGACCTGGGGGAGAGGGAGTCTGCCTGCCCATGGGTTTCAAAAGTCTAGACATCCATGAACGGCAATGCAGGGACCTTAAAACACACTAAAGAACATTCAGAGTCGACTAGGGAAATTTCAATACTGGAATTCGATCATATTACAAAATTATTGCTATGTTTTAAAGTTATGATAATGGTATTGTGATCACGTTTAGAAAAATAGCCAGTAATGTTAAAGATGCATACTGAAATCTTTATAGATGACATAATATCTGGGATTTGCTTCAAAATAATGAGGGTAGGAGTGTGTAGAGGTATAGATAAAACAAGACTGGTCACAATCTACTTTTATAAATGGTGGGCATTTTTCGTAATAGAAAGTTAAAAAAAATCTTAGGAGCTAAAATAAATATTCTTACTGGATTTTTTTGATCAAATAAAATGTGAGTGCCATTACCTGCGTTCACATGGAGAGGGATATTTTCTACAATCACGTGTGGCAGAGTGATGACAGTGCTGATGACAGGGATGTCGTCCATGGCTGAAGTCCTACAGCAGAAAAAGGTACCTTTTAAATCCACATTTCATGTGAGAAGTTAATAAATCAAAACCAGGGAACACGTATATTCACCAACTAATTACGAAGGAAATATAAACTATCCCTTTTCTAAAAGTTTATTAATGGAAGGAGTTTTGTGAAGAGCTTTTACAATCCCATTTTTGTTTTGAGGATTTCCGATTAACAAATGTTATAACTCAAGGCTGCTCTTTGGTCCCAGTGATGAAGTAAGGAGTTGCGTCAGAATGTAAGTCAACTGCACCACGAGCACACCACGTAACATAGTGTTTTGGTAGCAAAATGTTCTCAATGTCGGGAGTACTGCGGTGCTTTACATTATGACACAAACACCTTCTCACACCAAGGACCATCTCCAGACGAGCACCAGACCACTGGACATGCCCTGCTGAAACTGCACTGTGGACGCACAGGAGAAACTGAAGACTAAAAACATTTTACTATCAGTAGACACAGTGGCATTCCAACATTACTGAGATAAAGTGAGTTACATTATGAGACTGTCAGATATTTTTCCCTGTAGTACAGTCAGGGTGGGAACTCCAGGGGCAGCTGGCATCTATCTGACTGCTGAGGACAATCCGTGCGAACAGCATGTACGTAGAGGTGGAACAGCTGTGACACTATTACAATAGTGCAAACCACTGATGGGCAAAAGCACCCAACCTCTCACCATTAAGAAATACATGTCTTTTTTTTTTTTTTTTTTTCGGTACGCGGGCCTCTCACTGCTGTGGTCTCTCCCGTTGCGGAGCACAGGCTCCGGACGCGCAGACCCAGCGGCCATGGCTCACGGGCCCAGCCGCTCTGCGGCACGTGGGATCCTCCCGGACCGGGGCACAAACCCGTGTCCCCTGCAGCAGCAGGCGGACCCTCAACAACCACTGCGCCACCAGGGAAGCCCCAAGAAATACATGTCTTTATAGTAACACAGCAGAGTAATTAAGCAGCACCTTCAAAATGCTGTTTTAATTCCTATAAACATGTGAATTAAACTAAACATCAATATGGTAAATTCAAGGGGGGAGAAAGACAAGTTAATTTTTTAAAAATAAAATTACCTATTTTTCCTTTCTCATTTTTAGTATCTTAATTACTGTTTCAAGACTTATAAAATAATTGAGCCATGCCAAGAAAATAACACATGAGATACCATGCATCTACCTCCTGGCCTAAGAGAAGATAAGAACATAGCTGAATCTTCACGTGTACCCCTTCCCACTTGCATCCCCCAACCTCCACTCTAGAAGTAACTACTAGCCTGAATTTGGCTTCTATCATTCCTACGTGTTTCTTTATGCTTTTCCAAATTATACGTACAGCCCTAAGAAACATATGTTTTACGTGTTTTCTGATACTATATATATGCAATTTGTTCATATTCTGCAGTTGCTTTGTTTCATTTAGTTTTAATAGGCTGATAGGTGTAGCTCTGGTTCCCTCATTTTCACTGGTATATAATATTCCATTGTACAAATGTGCCACAATTTATCCAATTTCCTGTTGGTGGACATTTATTTTCTAACCTTTAACTATCGTAAGTAGTGCCGCTATGAACATTCTCAGACATGTCCCCTTAGTGTATGTTTTTGAATCTTTTCTAGGACTGCAGGGTATAGCCATCAGCTTTACCTGGTACTGCCAAATATATTTCCAGAGCAATTGTTCTAATTTATACTCCTCCTCTTGACAAACTTTGCACTAACCTTTTTATTTTTTCAAAGTAGTGGGAGTACAGCTGAATCTCAGATAAACTTATAAGGCTGACCTTCTCTCCCCCTATGTTTACTGGCCATCCAGCTTCTTCTGATCACTGTACTACCTACTCAAGTATTTTTCTCAACTCTCAGTTAAGAGACTTGTGTTTTTCTTATGATCTGAAGAAGTTCTTGATCTGAATTCGAATCCTTTGTCAGTTTTAGATGTTGCAAATAGCTTCCCCCAGTTTGTATTTTCACTTTCTTCATGGTGTTTTCTAATGAACTGAGAAACAATTTTGAGAAATCAAATTTATCCATTTTAGTGGCTTGTACTTTTAGGGTCTTATTTAAAGAAATTCTTTCCTATGCCAAAGTCATAAAATGATTCTCTTATTTTTCTACTAAAAGTAACAAAGTTTTGCTTTTTACAATTAAACTTTAATAAGCCTGGAATTTTCATATACATTATACAGTGGTACAGCAGATATCCCATTTTTTTCCCAAGTCAATACCCAACTCTTTACCACCATTATAAAGCAGTTCCTCCTTCCCCTACTGATCTATAATGCTACCTCTGTGAAATGTAATTTCCATGTGTGGATCTGTGGAACTATGTCTAGACTCTCTCTTCTGTTCCATTGGTTTATTTACATCTCCCCGAGCCAATACCATAGTGATGACTACTTACAATAAGTCTTAGAATCTGGAAGAGCAAGTACCCTTGCCTAGTTGTACTTCTTCTGGAATATTTTGACTATTACTGCCTCTTTGCCTTTCCATACAAATTTTAGAATCAAGAGTGTCAAGTTCCACAAAAACAAAAACAAAACAAGTTGTTGAGATCCTGAAGGACACTGCATTGAATCTATAGAACAATTTACAATATTAAATCTTATCCAAACCCTATCAGAGATTATTTTGTATCTCTCCCATTTATTTAGGTCTACCTTTAATGCTTTAAATTTTTATAATTTTCTCCATAAAGGTAATGCACATCTTCTACTAGATGTATTCCTATGTATCTTACCATTTTGTTGTTATGTAAATGACACCTATTTTAAAAATATTTTCCCTACAGGTTTATTACTGATATACGGAAATCCAGCTGATTTTTGTATGTTGATGTTATATCCAGCAACCTTGCTGAGACTCTTTATAATTCCAATAACTTGTTGATCCCCTTGGGTTTTCTATGCGAACAATCCCATTCACTGTAAATAAGGGCAGTTTCTCCTAATGTTTTTAGTGGTTGGTTCTATCATCAGAATTAATTTGGCTAAAATTGCATCTGTAATAGTTCACAAATTGTAACAAACACAAACAAAAGTTTATCCTTTTAAATCTTTGTGTTTTTGACAAAAGGTCAATGACAGCATGTGACTTCTAGCTTGTTCTCCAGGCTGACAGAAGCTCTCAACTATTAAATGACAATGAGAAGGACTTCCCTGGTGGCGCAGTGGTTAAGAATCTACCTGCCAATGCAGGGGACATGGGTTTGAGCCCTGATCCGGGAAGGTCCCACATGCCTCGGAGCAACTAAGCCCGTGTGCCACAACTACTGAGCCTGTGCTCTAGAGCCCGTGAACCACAACTACTGACCCCGCGTGCTGCAACTACTGAAGCCAGCGTGCCTAGGGCCCACGCTCCGCAACAAGAGAAGCCACCGTGATGAGAAACCCGTGCACCACAACGAAGAGTAGCCCCCGCTCGCCGCAACTAGAGAAAGCTCATGTGCAGCAACGAAGACCCAACGCAGCCAAAACTAAATATAAATAAATAAATTTATTAAAAATAAATAAATGAGTAAATAAATAAATGACAATGACACATAATAAAGGCATTAGAATAACACAAATAATGAAGAAGAGGTAGGGCTGATACAATTTTACCTCTTCCAGGAGATAATATAATGCCCAGTTGCTACTCCACCTTCAACATTTCCAACAGATGGGCAACGAAGACAAAAGCATTCACTGGCACTCTCTGAAGTCCGTAAGACAACTACAAGAAAGAGACTTCATGATCCTTCATAGTGATTTCATCTCTAAAAAGAGAGCTTTACATCCAAGTAATACAACAAAAAAGAATACTTTATCAATTACACATTATTTGTAGAGACTTGGAAACTAAGGCTCAGAGACGTTAAATGACTTTTTTCAAGGAGTCAGGTAAACAGAGCAAATAAAATGACTCACTTAAACAGAGCAAATAAAATGACTCACTTATATTTGGTCTTAAGAATACATCACGATTTTTTCCCCTCACAATATGTGCCCTTATCATCTAGCTGAGCCCAAGTTTGCTTGGGTTAACATTCAAACTAATTTTTATTCCCTCTAACAGCTCGAGAAATATACAAAAGCCCAAAGTATCCTGAACCAGAAAGGTACTATCGCCTCTATAAACTGTTTTTAGTTGGATAATTTAGAAAACTTATCGTCTGCTTTTCTGTATTTTCCAAAGTTTCTTTGGTAAACATCTTTTCCCATTTCAAATTATGACCAACAGTAAACATCAATTAAAAATTATAAAAAACAATCTATAAAAAATCCAAATATGACAAAACACTTTATCTTCAATTACATTTTTCAGTCACTTTCTTACAGTATCAAGAATCTGATTTTTTAAAAAATAAGGTATACTCAAGCAAATTGTAAATGATGCTAATTCTAACTTAATTCTAAATGCACCTGCTTTTTGTGAGTGTAAGTCTCAAATTCCCTTCCTTAGCAAAAAGCTAACTCTTACGCCACCAGCCTACACACGCACACACACTACTGTTTTCTGCTAGTTAAGGGGGATGATCCACATTCTCACCGTTGTCCACCTGGGACTCCAGCTGGTCCACGGGCGTCATGGAAGGAGCAAGCTGCAGCTCACTGGAGACGATGGTGAGGGCCCAGGGCGAGGCACTCAACAGGTCCGTCATCAGCAGGAAGGGGATGTCGGCATAAACCCTTTCCAGGTGCTCAAACTGTCACGGATGGAGACAAAGGTCTGTCAGGAAGTAAGTTAATCCATTTTCTCTTTTCTGTTAATTTCTACAACCTCTATGATTTCCAGTATGCTTCACAGGAACGTACCTTTGTAGAAACAAATTTAACTGCAACGTCAAATGGAAAGACGGTTTCTATCGTTACAGTTTCATCCTGCAAGGAAATGTAAAGGGCACGATCAATGGCTTTTCTAAATCTTAACAACAAATGAAGTTTTAAAAACAGAAGGCATACAAAACACAATCGATTACTGATCAATAAATAATTCCAATTTAAAAATTAAGAAGCTAGGATCTTTCACTTAGGTATAGTATTTGTAAGAATCTATGTAGAGAGCAGACTAATAGTTCTAATTATCTATGGTTTTGTAACAGTTCACACTGCAAAGTGCTTTCTCATACATTATCTATCTCAGGATCTAGCAACAGTGGGCAGGGCAGGCACTGTCACCATTTTACAGAAGAAGAACCAGAAGTTAAGGAAAGTTAAGTGATTGGCCTTAAGCCACAAAACTAGTGGTGCAAAGCCTAGAATCTGGGTCTTCTTTTTGTCTAAGTCCTTCACCTCACCTTGACTCAAGACAACTAAAACAATGATAATGATAATAGTAATAATAATAATGTAATATGACATAGCATTATAATCACTGCACACATATTAGGAAATGCTCCTAGTAACTCAAGGAAACAGACACCAGTATCACCGCCATTTTAAGATGAAGTGGTCACACAGCTAGTAGGTGACAAAGGCAGAAACTGAACCAAATCTGACCCTGGAGCCTGGACTCTTAACCATCCTGCTCCATCTCCTCTGCACAGGGCTGTTCAAAAACCAGTGGGCTTATAAAGCAGAAACTAACACACCATTGTAAGCAACTACACTCCAATAAAGATGCTAAAAAAAAACAACAGAGAACAAACAGTGGGCTTACGACATCTTTTAAAAAAACAACCCACACTGTTGGTGAGAAACCTTTAAAGAAGACCACGTTGGGTTAAGACTCAGGCTGTAAGGCCAAAGAGATCTGGATTTTATTCCTGGCTGGATACGTACTTACTAGCCATGTAGACCTTGGACACAGCGATGTGACCTTGGGAAGGGTATACGGTCTCTTTAAGTCTCAGTCCTCCCAAGGTTGTTGTGATAATTAAATGAGATAATGCACACAAAACACTCAGTGAAATGCCAACATCATTTTTATTATTATTATATGCTTCAAATTATTTCCTCTCTCAATTATTATCAAGCTATCCCACCCCTCTAGGTGGTCACCAAGCACCGAGCTGATCTCCCTGTGCTATGCGGCTGCTTCCCACTAGCCATCTATTTTACATTTGGTAGTATATGTAAGTCCATGCCACTCTCTCACTTTGTCCCAGCTCACCCTTCCCTGTCCCGGGTAAAATAATTTTGAAAAATAATCATTACAGCCTTTTGCGAAGCTTCACAATACACACTAGCAAATTTAAATGCTGTGCTAAGTCCTGAAGTAAAAATATCAGTTTAACACCCTTTAACCCGGTATTTTCCAAACATATTTAACCAATTAATTCTTTTCTTGTGTAATATCTATTTCTATTCCTCAGAATTAGCGTCCCTTACAAGCACATCTTGGTAATGGACTGGCTGATAGAAGAATAAATACATTCTTCTCTAAAAAAGTGGCATGTACCTCGATGATCTCATGTCTTGAGAACATTGCTGAAAGATGTAGCGGCACACTGGTTTCGCTCGAGTTCAGGAGAGTTACGAGGTAGCAAACGGTTATTTCAAAGTACATTCCAAGTCTACCATCAGCTTCATTATCAGACGTAGAAACAACACCCAAGGCTCAGGACTTCAAATGTGCACAGAACTTTAACGTTCTTATTTTGTAGATGAGGAGACGGAGGTCGAAAGGAGTTACCTGGCTGACCTGAGTTTAGGATTTAGGAGGCAGTGCTGAGACTGGCACCCTTATCTCCTAGTTCACCAGCAAGGTCTTTTAATTACATCAGGCTGGTGAAATTTTTGACAGTGTATTATATGCCTTTCTCCCTGCCACTTGGGGAATCCTCCTGAACTCTCTTAGGATGGTTTTGTTTCCCAGTGACTTATAAAACAGCCTGCGGCCCAGTCCTGTGCAGTGACCAAACTACAAACCCCCAAATTCCTAGGGCTTCTCCTCTGCTGGACTGAGGACCCCGTTCCTAAGAAAAGGCTGCCAGGTCTCAGAAGATACCAAATATCATCATTTTCCATTAATAAAAGGGGATACAAGCATTATATACAATGTGGTTAAGTCTATATAAAAACACGTCCCCCTGCAATCTCTTGAAACAAAAAAGACCGATAAGAAATACATCAAGGAGTTAATAGCAGCTGCCTCGGAGTTGTTGGACCTGGCAGCCTTCTTACTTCTTCCTCACCAATGTGCACTCACCAAAAAATGATGTTCAAAAGAATCTTTTTTACTAACATAAATATTCCACAAAGGGAGACCTCCCTCCCACAAGACCTTCTTCATATTAGCCAACTTACAGATTTTATCTAATGTGTGATCTTATAAAGAAGCAGATTGGGTTTAGAGTCTCAAGACTGTTTTGCACGAGATCTCAAACCTTTTGGTTCTCTGTACAAAAATACCATATAGGCCAATTTTCTAATGTTTGAGCGATGCATACCATATCACATCACTTATAATAAACGTAAATGATAAAAAAATCAACAGATGTTTCATTAAAACTTGTAATGGACTATGATCACCTATGCTGTTTATTTTACAGGTTAACTAAGATAATACAAAATAGGAAACACTCCAAATATGGTATTTCTCAAAGTAGCTATGAAATAAATACCTTGTGACACTTGCAAACAATTTCTTTTTCTTCAATAGTTGTATTGATCAGGTAAGAAACATACACAAGAAACATTCTTGAGCCCACTGTTCCACAGCGAACATATAACATTTTTTCCAGCTGCAACAAAATAAAAGTATTTTAGTTTAATTACTATTACAGAGATTGTCTCCTGATATATATTCTAGGATAATGCTCCCACCTTTTAGAGTTTACTGTACCAACTGGCTAAATTCTTGAACACTTTTTTTAGCTGTTCCTGTCGCAGCATGAGTGGGATCATTACTACTCCATCTTTTTTTTTATTACATTCTCAATTTCCCAAGAATTCTTTGTGTTTGTCTTGGAAATAAAAGCTGACCGAAAGGTTATTTAACTAAGATACAAATTTCGTGTTATTTAGTTATTTTATCAGGCAATGAATTCTCCATATTAGCATTGTTTGTTCTAAAATTCCTTGTATAAAAACTGAAGACACTTTACACATTAAATATGTGAAATGTGAATAAAATGTGCATTAGTTGAATCACTTTTTTAGTCTCGGGATATGCTGTTAAAATGCTCTACAACTAAAACTCACTACATATTTAACACTACAGCCTAACCGATTTCCTCTCCAATCACAGTTGGCCAAGTTCACCTGCTCCCCGGGATGTAGGTCTCCGACAGGAATGTCAGTGAGTAGAGCCGGGTAGGACTCATCACACGGTTCTGTTCCATGAAGAGTCACATGAGTTTTCTGAGTTAAATTGGCATCCTGTCCTAAAAGTATGAATGTTGGCATTTTAAAAATACAGGAAATCCAAACGTTATCTTGACAATTAATACTGCATAGAGAGCACTAGATCATAACCATTTTTTAAACAAACTTCCTGAAGTTGATATCACTGATGTTTATTTTATGTTGGATCAATACGGCTCAAATTTTAAAAAGGCAAGTTTACCGGGTTTTAAACCAGCAGTGAGCTTCAGGTCTCTGATGCAGGTCTTCTCATGGGATTGCACAGTCACAACCAAACAGTACATTTCGTTAGTCAGGGCAGGAGGGTCATGTCGCAGATGGACAGAAATGTTTGGAACTCTGGAAATGATCCTTTGGGAAAAAATGTTAGCTAAGTCACTGATTTTTTTAAAAGAAACAAAGTATTCCAAAGAAGTGAGGTGACCTTCTCCCATCTGCCCACCAGGCCGACTCACATGGTGCTCGCCTGGATCACTATGCTGTCCCAGTGAAGCTCGCTGTCGGGGAGCCTGGGCCTTCTTTTGAAAGAACGGGCAGCCTGTAAGGCTTCCTGGGTGGAAGCGGCATCTCCTCCTCCCCCCTGCCAATTCAAGATCACGCATCTTCCTGCCTCGCTGCCCAGAACCAGATCCAAGGATGTGATCTAGAAGGAGGAGGTCCGTCAGAAACGCCATCTCATACCAGTTCGTCACCATCCCCTCCCAACAAATTACAGGGTGGGCTGCTGGGCTGTGGCGTTCCTCGGACCCACGACGTGACACAGGTCAGAACACCTGCTGTGGGAGTCCGATCCCAGACCCTTCTCAGCTGTGACACTGGCTAGCCGTGTGTGGGGTTTCAACCTCTTCACCTTTAAACAAGGATAATGAGCTGACTCCCCAGCTCGGACACGACGGTGCGGTACTGCTATCCCAGTGCTCGGCGTGGTGCCCGAAGGAGCAGACCCTGCAGTAGTGGCTGCTGAGTGAAATCAATGAATGTTCTGCTAACCGTTAACATACTCACAAGCTAACTCCTAGTGGCCACACATATTCTTCCCGACAACATCAACAGTATTAGCAATGAAATTCTTTATTAACTGAAAAAATGTCCTTTCCACTAAATCCATTAACAAATATACTCAAAATAGTATTATTAATTATGATTTACATCTGGTAGGCTTCCTTAGGTACCTTGTAAAAAATTAAAACATGTCACGAGGGATTTAGCCAAAATCATGCAGAATTTTTTTTTTAATGAATAAGCAAAAACTCTGGATATTGGTAAATAATAAAATCAACAGATTCACAGAAATTGTTATGAGAACATAGGGTGTACAGCCTTAAGTTTCTGTCTTGGAAATGGTCTCTAGTTTGCGTTAGCCAACCATTCCCGTTCCAGCCATGGGAGAGCAGCACTTCATGAATGCTCACCTCGTCCTAGTCACTATTCCAGGAGATTTATGTTAACTAACTGATTTAATTCTCATGAAACGTTGAGAAGTAGGTAATGTTACTATCCTCACTTTATAGATGAAGAAACGGAGACACAAAGAGATCAAGTAACTGCCCAGGGCCACAAGCAAGTAAGCCAGAGAGCTGGCGTTGAAACCCACGTAGCTTGGCTCAGAGTTTATGCTCAATAAAAATATGACTTCCATCATGTATTTCTGAAAGGCATTTTAATTATCTACATTAAATGAATCCTTTGAAGTATATATCTTCATTTTTTCTTTAAAAATATGCAATCAGCAATGTTTAAAGGTCAAAATGATATAGCTCTTTAGTGTGAATTATGTCATATTTTACAAAATATAATTACTACATTATAGAATATGTATATATATACACAGTCTAAAATTCCTTAGCTGATTATGCAGCCATTAAAAATGAGGTTGGTCTCATGTAGTAACAGGAAATGATGTCTAATATATCACTATCAAGCAAAAAAAGCCAACTACTGAATATTACGTATAACATATTCTCACTGGGCTTCCCTGGTGGCGCAGTGGTTGAGAGTCCGCCTGCCAATGCAGGGGATACGGGTTCGTACCCCGGTCCGGGAGGATCCCACATGCCGCGGAGCGGCTGGGCCCGTGAGCCATGGCCGCTGAGCCTGCGCGTCCGGGGCCTGTGCTCCGCAACGGGAGAGGCCACAACAGTGAGAGGCCCGCGCACCGCAAGAAAAAAAAACAAAAAAACATATTCTCACTGAGGGGAAACCTACCAAAAAACCATAATGAATGGGTTCCCTTGGGAAGTCCAAGTGGAAGATTTTCATTTTTTACTTAATAAACTTTTGTATTATTTTTATTATAATTTTTTCTGACACATTATTTCATCACTTAAAATATTCTTTAAACACATTTCATAACTAACCTCAATTTTCTTTCCCACATCTTCAGTTTTTGCCACAAATTTAAATAAAAACTTCCTTGTTTTACCAGGAACTAAGCACATCTTTCCCTGAGTCAAATTTTCTAAAACGTCACTCGCCTTGGATGCTTCTTCGATTACACAGAACTGGTTGTATTCCTGAAAAAGAGGTGAGCAAGGGTCACGGTTTATGAACTCAAATGTCATATGTTTTGCTAACACTAAACACCAAATTACTTGGAGCTTGTTAAGGTTAACTGCACTGATACTGAAGCATTATGAATGTTCTATTAATAAAAGAAAAAGTATTTTTATGCCAGACGGTAGCAGTTAACCACTCACTGCCGCCACAAGATAAAGACGCTTCGCACAGAAGCTGGCCTCTGAAAACGTTTGTTTAGCCATCCCTTTCCTGGAGACAGAAACAAAGACTTACTCTTTGTTTTGTGTCAGATGCTACTGTCTATCATCTTTTCTTAAAGAGCTTCCTTTTTACCTGGCTTCTGTGACACTATAATAGCTCCTGTTTCTCACTCTCCTGCTTTTCCCTCAAAGGTCTTTTTTCCCTCTTGTTCCCCTCATTCGGAGGTTCCAAAAGTTTCAGTCCTTGGCTTTTGGTTCTGCTTTTCTCTTTATGTTTACTTCACTGCAAAGTCCATCCATGTCTACGTATTCGGCACCTCTGTGCTAATATCTCCCACATAAAAACTTCTAATTCTGACCTATTCCTTAACTAAAAGCTTATATCCACAATTGTCTCAGGGATAATTCCACTATCACTTCAAGCTACCTTCCCAGAAAAGCACACTCCTTACAGATGAATAAACAGAGACATCTTTCATATACATATCTAAGGGATCACCATTCTCATCCTTTCAATAAATACTGAGAACTTTCCAAGAGCCATCTTCTATCCCAGCAGGTGAATTATCTTCACAGAGGATTCTAATACAGTTAAGTTTTATACCTTCCTTCTAATTTTCATTTCTATTCCAGGCTTATGAAACCTCGTACCCGCTACTTTTTTCCTTGTGATCTGCATCCTGCATTTCAAATAACATATATTCAGAATACAACTTTAAAAACAAATTGCTTTATATTTTATTTTAATATTTTATTAGTTTAATTATAGATGTGGCCTGTGTTGCTAAAAGGGAAAAAGAAGGAAGGAAAAGAAATGCAATAGCAGGCTATGATGTGAAAGGTAAAATGAGAGTGCCTTCCTTGACCCTCTAAATTCCAGATTTAGAATATTTCACAGTGAGTGAAAAAAAAAATGTCTGTCCTCTTGGAGCTTACATTCTAGTAAGAAAAACAAGCAATTTACCAAATAATCACATGACAAGAGTGAAACCACAGCTGTGACAAGTACTATGAAGGGTTATGTGAGCCTGGCTAGGTCAATCAGTCATGTAGGTCAGGCGAGGTGTCCCTGAGGAAGTGAGGCTTTTAAGGGGATAAAACATGAGGAGGAACTAAGCAAATAAAAGAGGAGGGAAGACCAATCCAAGCATAAGAAACAGCACATACAAAGCTGCTGTCCTAATACTGTATGATCTTACTTATATGTGGAATCTACAACTTACAGAAACGGAACTCATAGAAACAGAGAGTAGAATGAGGATTGCCATATGCTGGGCGTTGGCAGAAATGGGAAGATGTCGGTCAAAGGGTATAAACTTCCAGTTATCAGACAAATAAGTTTTGGGGATCTAATGTATGGCATGGGGACTATAATTACTGTATTATTTATTTACTTGCACGTTGCTAAAAGAGTAGATCCTAAATGTTCTCACAAAGACAACAACAAAAAGGTGATTACGTCAGGTGATGCATGTGTTAACTAACCTTACTATGGTAGTCATTTTGCAAAATATGTGTATCAAATCATCATGTACACTTTAAACTTACGCAATTTTATATGCCATATCTCCATGAAGCTGGAAAAATAAAGTGTTTTGGGCCTGCAAAAACCAAATGGCCCATCCTTTATCCATCCTATCCCCATTCTGTATCCTCTATATATACTCAGCAATCCAAACGTACCTATTTTAAATGCCTCTTACCCCTTTGCCTCCATTCCCATCACTAGCATCCAAATCCTCATGCTTTCGCACCTGGGTTCATACAAAGAGCCTCCAGTCTCTAAAGTATCATTTCTTTCCCTCTATTTTGCTACTGGAATAAAGTTTCTTAAACATAAATTTCATGCTCTTGCTTTAAAATTCTCAAAATAATTGGAATCCTTGGGTAATGGTTTGAAGTTGAATAAAACATACTAATCCTCAAGTGACCCAGGTTCATTTAACCAATTCTATTACAGGGACATTGCTCAGTTCTTATGAGTCAAAAAAAACCTATTTAAACAGACAACATTCTTTCTTTACCACCATGCAATAAATAAACAGATAGATAACGAATAAATGAATGAATAAATCAATCTTAAAAGGCTTCTGTTGATACTTCCCAGACTGACTCTGCTTAACTCTCCAGGTTCCTCTAAGCCACCCAGCCTGACTCCCACTCACCCCACCTATGATCCCTCTGCTCTCGTGAGGCTGCTGTCTTCACTTGCCCAAAAACACAGAACATTCACTCCTGTTTCCATTCAGCGTTTCCTCATTGCCAAACACATCCTTTCCCTCTCATCTTTTTAAACCTATCTTAATTGCATCTTCAATTTTGAAACTTCCTCTTTTCTCCAGCATGCCTGCCATAACAGTATTTCTAGCCTACACACACATTTAGGCCATCTGTGAGCCAGTCCTGGCCTTGCTCCCAAAACGCTTATATTTTAGTGGGGTTGATATATGCTAAACTTTTTCAGGTTCACCATGATGCTAAGAATATTGTAACTCTCAATAAATGCTTGCTGGTTACAGCTCAGTACACTTTCTGTGTGACCAGAAAATTAGAAGTGAGCTTATAACTGAAACAGAATGTAATCAAGCACTTGACTATATCACACTATAAAAATGTTCAAATGTAGGAAATATAGTACAATCCCAATTCTGGAGAAAAAAGTTGCTTATATATGCGTGCACATAAGATGTCTAGACTATTCACGAAGTTAATTGTGACGCCCCCTAAGGAATGGAATTGGAGGAACACACATTTACTTTCTACTTTATATCCATCTATTCCACTTTCATTGCTTTAACATCAAACATATAACAGTTTTATAATATAAAGCTAATACCAATGTTAGAATAAAACAAATGGTTTTGAAAATTATATTCATTCTGAATATATCTTATTTGAAATTCAAGATACATGTTACAAAACTTTTTGTCTATGTGTAGACAAAGTTCTTAGGTTTCCTAAGCAGGGAGTGAAAACAAAAACTAGAATAGAAAAGTGTAAAACTTGAATTGTGGATACAGAAGTTGAGAACTATAAATACAATTATTCTTAAATAGACTGTCAAAATACATTTGTTAATATGAAACCATTAAGACCTAAAATTCACTAAACACATTTTACCTCATTTAATGCAAGCTACAATAAGATACACACATGGTAAAAACACCTTAAAAGGTGCCATTACCTGATTATTAAAGCTGACACAGAGCTTAGAAAACCTAATGGGATGTGGGCAATCAGCCTTCAGATAAATATCGAACTGCACGGGAA
This sequence comes from Monodon monoceros, assembly GCF_005190385.1. Taxonomy (NCBI): domain Eukaryota; kingdom Metazoa; phylum Chordata; class Mammalia; order Artiodactyla; family Monodontidae; genus Monodon; species Monodon monoceros. Next base: position 22,833,403 of record NW_021703773.1, read on the forward strand.
CGTCGACATGAAAACTTGGGGCGTGGAACTTGGCTTTGCATTGCACTAGAAATAAAACAAAAAGGGCCGAGTCAGACACCATCAGACACTCTAGACACACACACATTATTCTCTGATCCACATATGCTCTTCAGAAAGGAAACAGCTACACTGGATATTCTTACTGACTTCTGCACCTGAGGCATTTCAAAAGACATAAATCAAGCCAAATTTAAACAAACTCTAGCTCCAAAACCTCTCTAATTTTAAAAACATGGTTCCTCCTAAAATGTAACTGACATAGGATTTTAAAGAAAAAAGAACCATTTTGTTATTTTTTAACGTATTTCAAAATACCTGCCTAGACAATAAACTTTTTAAATAACTGTCTTTCCAAATGCATTTCAAATAACATCTGAACTACAAACGAACAGAGTAAGTGTTATGACCTCAACTAAGTATTTAAAATTTTGACCATCTTTAAAGTCGATGGGCAGAAAATTCAAAAAAAAAAATCACACAGTTCATCTACAAAATGACCGTACTTGGAAAATTCTTTGACTTTATTATTCTGTGTCTATTTATTTTGTAGAAATAAGGACGATTTCTCTAAAATAATACTGTAGACGTTGGTTACCCACCAAATGGCACAAAGTCCTGTACGCCTATTGTGAAAAGATTGCTGCCGGCCAGAGAAATTCGGTCCGCCCACAGCTTCTGAGCAGTTTTCACAGCTAATATGTCACAGTCAGGTTCAGGAGCAGGACTTTCATTCTGTGCCAACATGGAGTTAAACATCTGTTCAGCTAGTTTTATAAAATACACACATCCAGATACAGATGTTATATAAAGAATTCCAGCCTACCATTAAAACGTTTATGAGGTTCTTTTCTATCCGAGATTTCTGGTCATCTTTCAGAGTTGAAGCTAATAGGAAGGAAGAAGGAAGAAAATTAGAACTATAAGACAGGCAAGTAAGCCCACTACCCTCATTTCAGGTATTAAAATCCTGCAGATAAATCTCTCTTCTTTTTTTTTTTTCTTTTTTTTGTGGTACGCGGGCCTCTCACTGTTGTGGCCTCTCCCGTTGCGGAGCACAGGCTCCGGACGCGCAGGCTCAGCGGCCATGGCTCACGGGCCCAGCCGCTCCACGGCATGTGGGATCTTCCCGGACCGGGGCACGAACCCGCGTCCCCTCCATCGGCAGGCAGACTCTCAACCACTGCGCCACCAGGGAAGCCCGATAAATCTCTCTTCTAAGATGGCTAAGCACAACACTGGAAAACTGACAGCACAGCTTGCTAAAAGTCAGCCCCAATGCTTTATGTGTGTGCGTTTGAACTCTATGTGAAAATTTATTTTATGCCATATTTTAAAAAGTAAGGCAGATTTTTCTCAACTACAATAAGACCTTCAACTCTAATAAGTTCCAATAAAGTATAAAACCTCTTCACTCCGCAAAGTGACTTGCATGTGATAACAGTACTACCAGATATTTGATACTGAATTATTCTTCCAATTTAAAGAAGCTTAAAGATGCTATGTAATTGTAAAGATTCAGAATTTTACTGAAAGAACATCGAGTCACCTCTTCCAAGAAGTTCTAGGGAATAAGTGATGTAATCTTTCAGTTGGGCCATGAGGTAAGAACACTTCAGAGCTGTGGTCAGTATAGACGTGAGCAGGGTCCACCATCCTTCACTCCGATAATCACACATCACATAATCCAGCAACCTGACAGAGGACAAAATGTCAGACAGGCCGAGACAGCTTCACGAGGAAGGGTTTGAATAGTTCATGGAGAAACTAAAATAAAAGTGCTTTACTCATTTTATATAAACTTCAGAAAATCTTACTGAAATAGTTTAACAGGTATTTTCACATTAGGTAAATGTGAGGTTTCCTTAGACTCTGATAATGACTGTACCTGCAGACAATACTTGAAAACATATCACGGAAATGGTGTTTAATAGAAGTAGGAATAAATATGGAAATAATAAATCCTTCAATACAGATTTCCATGCTAATTCTGCTGCAAGAGAATCAGAATACTTGTGAAAATAGTGAACAGAACTCACTTCAAAGCTTTGGTATAATCCTTTGCATAATAATATTCCTCTCCCATTTGAACCACTATAAAGGAAAAAAGACTGTATGAACATAATTTAAAATTACTCAAAGTTGCACAAAGTTGTGGCATGTTACGGATACCTACTCAGATGACTTTTCATTCTTGGACACTTATATTTCTTAAATTGCGCAACAGCATTGCTCAGAAGAGTTATTATTATTTCCTGTTAGAAAAGATAAAATGTGAAACATTTCAATAAAAATAATCTCATGTTTTCCTGGAATACTGTAAAAAATAGTTTATACTGGAAAAAAGACTTACAGAGTGAACAACACTTCTCTCCTTCAGCTGAATGGCAAGAATCCCCACCTTCTCTTTTTCAGGATCAGAAAGATCAAAACCTGTGTAAGACAGGACACAACCCATTTTAGGTAGCTCATTTAACACAAATCCTTCACACGAACACTGGACGTGTACACTCCCTGAATCCTATACAATGTACTTAAGATTCTTAAACATTCTAGAATTCTAAAGATTCTAACAGACAGCTTTATTAGCATGGAATCTTCTCTGTGGTCTCTGTTCTGAAGGGTACGTTACTGAGCTCTGTACTCTTTTGCCCAGTGGAATCAACCACCTCAAAAGTAATACCAATATCATTTTCTAGACAAAATACATTTCCTGTAGATTAAAGTAAATAATTTCTTAACAAAAAGTTTAATGGCCACAGAAATTGCTCAGATTAAGTGTGTATAAAACAAAAAAGATAGAGAAATCATTTTTAAGGTGGTTCTGGTAATGATGTTCTAAAATGTCAAACATAAAAAAATCGTTAAACTTAACTGGAATTAAAATATTTAAATAGACCAGAGTGGCTTACTAACTGTGTCATTTAAGACAACAGATGTCCAAATATTTTAGTCACATCTACATCTTTAATTATAAGTCATTCTAAGACGTAGTGATAAAAACAACACATTTTTAAAGTAAGTCTTAAAAAGTGTTTAAAAAGCACATATTTTTACCTCAACATAATTTTTTTTTTTTTTGTGGTACACGGGCCTCTCACTATTGTGGCCTCTCCCATTGCGGAGCACAGGCTCCGGACGTGCAGGCTCAGCGGCCATGGCTCACGGGCCCAGCCGCTCCACGGCACGTGGGATCTTCCCGGACCGGGGCACGAACCTGTGTCCCCTGCATCGGCAGGCGGACTCTCAACCACTGCGCCACCAGGGAAGCCCTACCTCAACATAATTTGTTATTATGTTGTGCAGCCATGGAAAAATTATGATAGCAATCTTGTGCTTTTGAGGTTGAGAGGACGGGAAAGAGGAAAAAATTATTTACTTAGGATTCCTTGTCGCCATGGTCGCTGTCCATAGAAGTCAAGAACTCCTGTCTGTGTTTCTAGGGGATCAGGACTGGGGTGCGCTACAGAAGCCTGTAAATCAAAACACAGCCCATCAAGACCAACTCTCCCTCGATCTTTGTTAGAATAAAAAAGCTTTCATAAATATGAATAACACATTCAAATATCAAAGTTGTGAATATTTTAACATAAATTAAATTTCCATAAAATTAAACAAGAATGTTTCATTTAATATTAGGTAGTCTTATAAAACTTAAATTGAATAAATCAACCTGATTCTGACAAATGATTTCATAGTAACTAACTGCTCTACATTTTCTTTTAATTTATAAACCAGTAAAACTACATTACAAATTAAATTTGATGGTTATTCCATATGTAGAAGTGTTTTTTGTGCAAATAAAAATAATGTTATAGGAGTTTTGAAAAGAAGACACTATTTTCCTTTTTTATCGCATGTGTATTAAGTCTTGGTATTGATGGGGGGAGGATACTTTTGGCACCAGAATTTACAAATTTATACCACTTTTCTTTTTTATAACTTTTCCCTCTAAAACCAAAATGTAATACAAGTAATTGTTTAAAAAATGCAGAAAACGTCCAAAAGGAAAATGATAAAAATTTAAATTACCTATAGACCTACTACCACGGTTAACAATGTATATACATTATTCTTCCAGATTTTGTATGCAAACGTTTATTCGTCATCAGCTGAAATAATTTTTCAACCTGCTTTTTTCTTTTAAATACATTCTGTATATCTCACCATATCATTAAAGATTCTTCCAAAATGTTATTTTTCTTGGCTGCCTGCTGTTCCATATTGTAACAGATTCCCTATAGCTGTTCACATTGTTATTTTTATTTTACATTACTATTAATAAATCTGTCAGAACAACTCTATAAATAAATTTTAATACTTATCTCTTAGGATCTCTTATCTGTCTTAGGCTTCCTGAATATGAAATTTTGGGTCAAAAGAAAGGCATGATTTTGAGGCTTCTTTATTTATTACTTGACAGAATATTATTTTACATTCCAGCCAATATTTGCTAATGCCCATTTTCTCATATACATACAAGATCCAGTTTTAATCACCTTTTAAAATACTGTGCTCAAATATAATATGCCAAACTTTTAAAATAAAATACATGTAATGAAATTATACATCACATACAAATAACATGGTAGAAAATAGTCTAGGTATATCATGATTTAAGGGGAAAAAATCCAAGCATTTAAAGTACTAATATGCAAACTGTTTTTTTTTTTTTTACAGTTTTTTAAGTAGCACTGTTGTTAAAATTCACCTATCTTCAGAGAAGAAATCTGAGGTTTTAAGTGAAAATAAACTGATATAACTATGTGAATGTAAATATCTCTATCTATATACACACACCATGTTCTTATTTTAAAGGTGCTTATGGGGAAACTGGTATTTAAATATAATCATCCAAGAGAAAAGCAAAATGAAATGTCAAGTTTAAGAAAATATGCAGTTAACATCCTCAAACAGATTCTTTAGAGTTTTCCATGGAGGAGAACCCCAGGAAGAGAAAGAAGGCCAATGTTATGCTCTCCAGTGGGTCAACATAAAGCACATTTCTCAGTGTCCTTCAAACTCTAGCAGTGATCACAGAAACAAAACAATGGATTTACAGTATGGCATGGACTAAACTGTGGCTTTTATTTTAAAGTAACTTTCTCTCCTCTAAATCACTGACTTATCGCTAATCATAAATCAGTTCTTCAAAGAAAAACTTCTGCTTAATTCACAGGTGAAAATAGAGTACTCAGGCTAAAACTGAAAATAATCCTAATTCCTGAAAATATAAAAGATAAAAACTTGTTACATGCAAAGGCTTGGAAAAAATTATCAACACCCATCAGCATTTCTTCTTTCAAGAGAAGGTTAATAGATGTCCTAAATGCCAGCTAATACAGGAGTCAGTGACTTACTTCATGGTTACAGAGGGTTTTCGTAAGCTGTTTCCGCTCCTGGGCATAGTATGCTGCCTGCTGGTAATAGAAACCAGGATTCTGAGTTTGAATAGCTGTCAACCCCAACTTGATAGCTTCATCAAATAAATCTCCAAAGGCCTGGAATCTTAAAGAAAAAAAAAAATCAAGAAATAAAAAAATGGAATGAAAAAGAAAAAGGAAAGAAAAAGCAGCTTACTTCTAGTAGTTATTCATCCTGGAACCATAACCTCAGCAGATTGTATCAAAATAATGCTACTGCTGAACCATTAATTGTGGGGATTTCATTGTAAATACTAACACACACTAATCGTAGGTTACAGAAAAATTCTTTAAGTCAACTCTTCTGTGTTAGCAGGTCTTTATAAATATACCATCAAGCCAGATGTCAACATAGTTCCCACCACTCAAATACATCCATGTTTCTGGGAAATTTCTCATTTTAGCGATTTTTAGTCATCAGTCTCAGAGGGCAAGTTCCATGTCAGTAGGGATACTGTCTATTCACTGCTATATTCTCGGTATCTAGACACATGGTGGAAACTTGATATATATATATTGAATGAAAGAGATGGTCCCAGGAACTAGCTAATTTCCATTAAGAAACTGTATGAATCAGTATCTACCATTACTGGGAACATACTTACGGTGGATCATTAAAAACCTACTTACTGACAAAAATCTTAGTTCGATTTAGAACAAAAGTCCATGCTAACTCCATTCCTCCAAACCCCAAGTATTTGTTTAAAAAACATTCTGAAAATATAATTTAAAACATACTGTTTAGACATCCATGCAGCGTGCTCAAAAGACAACTCTGCACTTCCGATTTTTTTCTTACACAAGTCGATGTGCTTTCGGAACTGAGCAATTGCGTCCAGTGGGGTGTTGTGCTGAAAACACAGCCTACAGATCTGGAAGATGTAAAATCAACCCCAAAGTAAAGAAGAAAACCAAAGTCAAAAGGTGTATTCATTTAAAAATATATAAAAATTGAGACTAACTTTAAAAAGAGTATGGAATTTCCTTCTCTGAAGTTCAGTAGAACTTAAGTGCAACAGAACTGATTTTCTCTATTACAAAGGATATGCTAAAAACAGAGGTTATGTCCCTTTGATTAATGAAATAAAATTATTCACTATTTGTGACGAAATCTATTCTATACCTTACAAAGTTTTTTAAAGCATAGAATAAAGAAATATTAAACCCAATGAAGAGCATAAAGACGGGCAAAAATGAAGTATTTCCAACAGGTAACTGAGAAAGGACAGATTAACTTTCAGTTTTAGAACTGTCAGAAAGCAAAAGATTTTTTGTAGAACAATTAGAGCACAGTAGCCTCCATATCAAACAAGGATTACAGAAATTCTTGAAAAATTATCTGGGATGTTATTTCAAAGTAATAATCTATACGTATGTAGGGTAAATGAAAAAAAAAGAAGAAACAAAGCCTAAATTTATTTCCACATGCTTATTACCACTTTTAATTTTATTTTTTTAGGTATAAGGGAATACATGAAAAGTTAAATCTCTCATCCATCCCTGTCCCTCAGCCATCCAATTTCCCTCTCTAGAGACAACAAGCTCCCAGCATACATTTGGTGATATATTCTGTCCACAGACAAGTATGTGCATTTACAAATAAACTATTATTTTTATACAAATAGCATCACACTAAATATGCTGCTTTGTGCCTTACTTTTTTCACCTAACAATATATCTTGGATATCATTCCATTTCAATGCATGGAGCTGCTTCATTCTTGATAGTTGTATAATATTTTGTTGTTTGGAGTTATAATTTATATTGACCAGTCAGTTATTGTGGGGTTGTTTCCAACCTTTTCCTATTACAAGAGGCAATAAATATCCTTACATATGTGATTTGCAAGTCTTAGCACATATGTGGGATAAATTTCCCAAAATGGAATTGCTAGGTCAAAAGGAATATCCACTTTAAATCTGCACTGTCATTGCAAAAATAGCCTCTATAGAAGCTGTACCAATTTACACTTACACATGCAGTGAACAAAGTGTCCCTCTACCCTTACATCACTAACCCAGTGCCAGCCTCTTTAAAAGATGAGTGTGGAAAGATTAAAAGCAAAAGACAAAGCCTCACCTGCCTTCTGGGGGTGTCTATTTCTACCATATACAACCTTAAAATGCTCACATACCAGATATAAAAGTTTTCTCTAAGGGGAATAGGTACACCTTTTCTACGGCTGGCCATTAAACCAAGGAAGGCTTACCCAGTTCTAATAAGTTGCAGCTTCTAAAATTCAATACTGTAGGCAGCTTTCTTCTCACTCCCTCCTGCACCCACTTAAAAACAAACAAAAGACCCTCCTCAAGGAGTTTTACCAAGATAAAACTCCTCTAAATGAGAACTCTGGGACCATAGCTCAAAACCAAGCATTACAATTAGACTGCTAAGAACCAGGGTGCTCCTTGAGATAAAGGACATAAAATAGCATAGCATAATTCATCAAATACTCACTTTTCAGAGCAAGTGAGTCATCTGGATTTCCAAACTTTAAAAAGATACTCCAATATTTAAAGCCAAATTTTGTTTATTTGGAAGTAGAACTATTACCTTGTAGTTTATAAATCCTGCCATGGTCTTAATTTCCAGAATATTAGTTTCATGGGCTCTCAATTCATGTACAAGATTATAGGCGGTCCTGTAATTCCTAATATAGACACGGGGAAGGTAGTTAATTATGGTATAAATTAATTTTAAGAAAAGATTCCTAAGAGCAAAATTATTAGAAATAACAGAAACAATATTTACTCAACATTTCTTAGCACTCAACAGCTCAATAATAACATATACATAACAATCTCTGATGTCCTGAAAAATGATATACTGATTCATTATGTGTGGGAGGAATCAATGGCTTTTCTCTAAGAACAGAACCACTGTACACCGCTGTCATTAACATCTGCCTGTACCTGATAGGAATTCAGCTGCAAAATGAAAGTGGAAAAGTGTCCAGAGTTACATGACAAAATTAACATTGTTAAAAACAATTAGTATTTTTAAAAAGTACCATGTTGAGCTTCTCAAATAGAAATTGTATTAGCGAAGAAGGTGCTATCAAGACAGAGATGGGTCAACAGCTTTAAACCCAAGTATCTCCACAACTGAAATGGGTATCACTAGTCTCGGGTATGGGCTGCAGTGGGGATGCCCTCAGGGCAGCTAGCGCTGAAGGAGAGAATAGTGTGAGAAAGGCAAGTCTGATAGAAGATGGAAGGTAATGAGAAAATCTCAGTCTTCTCCAAAGAAAAGTGTTTGCTCCTAACTTCTCCACATAACATTTTTCTTTCCAGAACTGTGTTTGAACAGAATTGGAATTGAAGGTGTTTCACTAATACCACAGATAAAAAATGAACTACATTAGAACCAACTAAAACTATACGAAGTTTGAGATTTATAGAACACAATTTGGTGCTTAGCACCTCATTAGCAACAAAAGAGAGGAGGTTTCTGCAATATTCCTCTGAATGACAGACTTATTTATTTCTCTGTTCCACCCTCCCATGTATATTTAGCCTCTCCCCAGTTTTAGGATATATAGCTGGTTTTTATCCTTTTGCTACACTGGCACTGTTAATCTTAAAAAACTGAGTTAAAGCTAGAAAGAGGTGTTTTATTAAATTGTGTTTAGTAAAATAAAAGCAAAGGGATAAAATGCCTAACCACTGCCAACACATCTGCAACTACTCTTCAAAGCTCTAAGCAGAGCCTTAGAATGAAAAATGGGACTTCCCTGGTGGCGCAGTGGTTAAGAATCTGCTGCCAATGCAGGGGACACAGGTTCGAGCCCTGGTCAGGGAAGATCCAACATGCTGTGGAGCAACTAAGCCTGTGTGCCACAACTACTGAGCCTGTGTGCCGCAACTACTGAAGCCTGCATGCCTAGAGCCCGTGCTCTGCAACAAGAGGAGCCACTGCAATGAGAAGCCCGCGCACCGTAACAAAGAGTAGCCCCCGCTCGCCGCAACTAGAGAAAAGTCTGTGTGCAGCAACGAAGACCCAATGCAGCCAAAAATAAATAAATTTTAAAAAGAACGAAAAATGATGCTACTGGCAGGTATTATAAACTAAAAAAAAATTAAGAAATTCAGTCTGATTCAGATAATGTTTAATACACATGAAACTTTGAAAATCAGTCTTAACAAGGATTTTACTGAGTATACAAAGAAGAAGTAGGTAACAGAATGGGAAAAATTTTAATGTTTCTTTAGATCATGAAATTTAATTAAATTACACCAGAAAGCTTTCGGACACTATAAAATTTACTTCTGATAATAAAATGGATATATTTTTTAAAAAACTCAAATATATTCCATTTAACTAGAAAAATTAAAGTGAATATTACAAACCTGACTCTAACCAACATAAACATTTTAAACTTAAAGTTTGGTTGAGATTCAGAAATTGCCACCACTATGTTATTGTTAACATAAAGAAAAAGTTTGACAACTGTTAGAAACTTACTTCAGAGCATTTTGTGTATCTTGTTTCAACTCACTGAAGAAAGCTATTTTGAACTGATGTCTAACAAATAAAAGCTGAAAAGAAGAATGGAAAAAAAAATCATTATTACACATATTCTCTTAAAAATGTAAAAATTACAATAACGTTTAAGAGGAGACCTAAAAGTATGAAGGCAAATATCCAAAATTAAAGTTCAAGAATTATTCCAGTAAACAAGTGTAGTTAAGAAGGCTACCAAAATCTATCTTCAAGAGCTTTAAAGGCAAAGAGGACAAAAGACAAAATAGTTTTTAAACGCTTTAAAAAAAAACTTCAGAAGCACAGAAGCCATTTAAAAATATCTAAGTATTAAAGACATTAAATCATCTCCTCAGAAATAATCAATGATGAATAATCTACTCTAGAATGCTGCTATTATTTCCTTCTTTAGGAAGAGACACGTACCTGGTGTGTTGTTTTATTCAAAAATTCTTTATGAGATTTCACTCTTCTAATCTCAGTGTAGTAATAAGTCTGTGCATGTTCATAAAAGGCGTTTTCCAATCTGTTAAAAGAGACCAACATTCAGTGGGCTTCCCTGGTGGCGCAGTGGTTGAGAGTCCGCCTGCAGATGCAGGGGACACGGGTTCATGCCCCGGGCCGGGAAGATCCCACGTGCCGCGGAGCGGCTGGGCCCATGAGCCATGGCCGCTGAGCCTGCGCGTCCAGAACCTGTGCTCCGCAACGGGAGAGGTCACAGCAGTGAGAGGCCCGCGTATCGCAAAAAAAAAAAGACCAACGTTCAAACACTGAAGTTATTTTAAACCAAAGTGTTTTCAAGAATCATATTTATAAGACCTGAAAGTAAAATCCTGACAGAGATAATGTCTGCTTTACTTCATGATTAAGATAAAAAGTAAAGCAAAATATAAGCTAAATTTTTAGATAAAAAAATCTAAAAAGAAGACCCACCAAAAGCCATTTAAAATTTTACAATCTAAGAAATAACTGATAAAAATAACTTTCTTATAATTTGTAAAAATTAGGTAATCACTAATAATCTATTATTTTATAATTTTATAAGTATGAAAGAAACAAATATCTAATACTCAACTAGATTCAATTATCTTTTGTGACTCTGACATTTAGGGTTTAAAGATTAAGGAAAATAATGGGAAAAGGACCAAAAATGAGAACTGGCAAATGAGGTGAAAATAACATTTGTATAAATGAAATCCTGCTTCATTCTATAACTATGAGACTACAGAGGAACCAAGAAAATTTGCCCAGAGATGGATAAACAACTCAAAGTTCTGTTTGTGAAAATAAGTACATATCCGAAGTATCTTCCTAGGGCATGAAAGAAAGCTGAATTCAAAGTCAGATAAGGATTGAACTTCAAGGTTCTTCCTCCTCAGAATAAAACAGAGTTCTGAAGCTGCATTCAAAGGGTTTAAATACATCTAAGAAAAATATGTAAAAAAATGAAATAAAATGGAATAGTCAAAACTTAAAAGATTCAGTATATATTCTAGGTTATTTACCTTATAATATAGCCCACAAGGTGGTCTGTATGGGGCAGTACAAACAAAGACTTCCCCGAGAGTTCACACGCATTGCACAAGGCTGCAGCTCTTTCTGAAGCAATGACATCTTCTCCTGTTGACAATAAGTGCCATAAAGAGAGAAAATAATTAATGCATTTTTTCTAAATGGACATTTCCCCAAATCAGGACAATATAATTAAGAAAAAAAACCCAAACCACTTTTCACCACGTCTATAAGACCCCTGGAATCCTTGAGAGCTCTGTGGGGTGCTTAGAAGTTACACAGTACATATATGTTAGGAGAACACTGTGGAATTTTGTACTAGGCCAAGACAGGCCAAGTAATGCCAACAGATATACCGCATAACTGTTTCAAAACCGTAACTAAAAATGGAAGCAATAGTTCATTAAAGTTGTTTCCAAAACTATTTAAGATGCTTCAAGTTTCAAGATAGAAACAAAAGTATTTTGGCTTCTGAAGTCTGAGATGGTAGAAGAAATAAGCATTTGAAACCAGGACATTTTCTTATAGGAAACTAGAAATCCTACAGCATTTTTCTTTGCTCTACTGCAAATTAAGAAAAAAATATTACGTAAGGAATATAATTTCAAATAGATCTCAGATAAGCAAAAAACCTTCTTTTTTAAAAATCAAGTGAATAACTCTTTTGTCAATTGACATGTGCCTCCCTGGAGGGAAGGGGAACTAGGCAGCAGGACTTGAGAAGATCTGCACTCTTTAATGTTTTTAATTTTTACAATAAGCATTTACTCATGCATTATTGGTACTTTTTAAAGTTAACACACCATATCTCCCATAACTGAATGCGTGAAAGATTTCAACATTAAAAATTAAGCCTCCTGGTAATAAGAATTGGGGGGATAAACCAATCAATTAGTTATTAATTAACCTTTTGCTACCTGGGGGCAAAGGGGTTTTCTTCTGAATCAGAACCACTGCAACTTTTGTGTTTCTCCCTTGTAAACTCTGCCTGCAGTGGAAAAATAACAATAAAATTAATTAAGTAATTAAACTGTTTTAACTTAAAAAATGTATTCAAGACTACATAAAATACAAGCTTGACAATTCAAAGAAAGACAAATTGCAACTTAAAAACCCCAAGATTGGGGGAACTCTTTTCCTACATACAAAGAAACACACATGCCACAATGATTTAAATTTTAAAAGTATAATCTCAGATCAAGCTTCTGTTCCTTACAAAAACCTGCTTTAAAGGCAAAAGTTTAAAATATACTTCAATGTAAAAGTTACACTGCAACTTATTTCTTTATAGTGATATATTAGAGTAGTCATCCAAAGGAATTACTTTGAAATAAATGGTGATAAAGCAAAAAGTGTATTATGAGACTAAACAGCAAATCACTATATCTCCCCCCACGAAAAAAAAATTATAAATGCAAGAAAAAGCATTTGGAACTTCAGGTCAATTTGTCTTAGAAATTTCTTCACATTGCTTACCATTCCTTAAGTTAATATTAATGCTACCTGTTGGAAGTGAACAGGTTTCATTGGAGGCCAGTGATCCCCAAATGACTACTGCAGACTTAACGGCACTCAGCTGCCTTCGATAAATGTCAGTAAACTCCAGATGTGAGTTTGACCCAACACAGTCAACCTGACAAACGGGACATACCTAACTATTTCCACTCTGGTCGCGCACTCAGACTGCTTTTCTTTCCACTGGGGCTCATCCCAGTCTAGTTCGTAGAACACAACCACCAGGGCTGGCACCAGATTCAGATGTTTATTCATCCAGCCTGTCTTCAGGATCCCTTTGGGAATGTACCATTCATACGAAGTTCTCTGCAAACATTAGCCAAAGTTGAAAAGAGGTATTTTGACAACAAGAGCAGCAGAAATCACCTGTTATGGAGTGCAGGCACTTTCTCTGTATATATCTCATTCAGTATACACACGCCGCATTTCTAAGATGAGGACATTCAGGCTTAACAGAGATCAGGTAAGAGCTAGCAAGTACTGGAGGTAGCATCTCAACCCTAGAGCCAGTACCATTTCCATTTAAAGACTGACCAAAGCCAAAGCATTTCTAATGATGTCAAGGCTTTCAAATACCCTGGAAGTAAACAGCCTTCTTCCCAATAAATTCTACTTATATTCCTCACCATCCCAGATTCCGTTCTTGTAAAAGCTGCTCAAATATTCTCTAAAACCCAATATGGCTTCATCTGCTTCAAAGTCGTGTCACCAGGATGGCATTACACCTTACTTGTGGGTGAAAGAAAAAAATGAAGGACAATTCTTAAATACAGAAGCGTAAGGGCAGTCACTGGGGGTCAGCGCTAAGTGCCAGGTCATGGGGAGGGGATGCCCTGAAGAAGCTGGGTGAAATCTCAAACTACCCCCAAAGCACCCGCACTGGCCAGACTACTCCAGTTCACGCTGGTCCAACGGTTATTCCACGTGAGGAAAGAGAGGACAGGAAGGAAATCTGACACAAAACACCTTGGGAACTCAGGAAAGAACCAGGAGGAAAATGAGGATTCTGAAGAATGAATCCAGGAGGAAGAGGGTGAGTCCTGCTGGGTCGCTGGACCGCATTAAAAGAAGTGTGTAAGAGCCAGGGGTGCTATTGCTCCCACAGTTTCAGAGAAAGCTCATAGTTCCTGGTGCTGGATATATGACACTGTGTCTGTGGTGTGTGAGTCTCAAACACATGCAAAAGAATCAGCAGGTGACCAAATCTACAGGGCCTACGCTCCCCCGAGTTGAACTGAGGACAGCCAGTATTGACATGCTTAATAAACACCCCAGGTGATGACATACTTGGTCCAAAGACCAGTCTGTCAGAAACATTGCTCTAGGGGGGGAAGAAAAAGTAGGCAGTTTATTTTAATCAATGTGTCTTATTAACTGACTTTCAGATCAACCTGAAAAGATTACAATAAATGACAAATCAGTCAATGTACACAACTTTCTTAAAAAGCAAATTGACATAATAAGCAATACACGTGTATGAGTTGCTATTATTAATTCATACTATCATCATTCTAAGTATTTTTTTCTAAGTAAATCAGAGTCTCTACCATGATGTTCATTCTAAAAGTCAGTTTTGAACTTAATACCCCTCCTATTCCACACTGAATAAACTGTTTTAGTTTATGTAGAACTCATCAAGGACAGAGAGTATGTATTATTTAGATTTTTATCACCAGCCTGTTGCATAGTTCCAGGTACTCTAAACCAAAGCAAGTGCTCAAAATATGTCTGTGAAATCAAACCAAACTGCAGAGACTATGGATTTTATAATGATACTGGCAATGGTGAGACCTTCCTTTTAGAGAGGTCTTTGTTAAAATTATGGAGCCTTGGGGTCTCGTTTTAACAACAAATAAAAAATGGAAAACCTAGGCTCATAGGATAGAAAGCTTAATAATTATAAAGTAATTATTCTTCTGGAGTAAAAAAAAAAACGGGGGGATTATTAGATACATCTGTAGTATATTACACACAGGAAAACGTCTGGAGTTTTCTTCATGCACCACTGTAACCATACCCTTGATAAACTCAGGGGTTTTCCTGCACAGATATAGGAACAGAAAAGATACACACATGCAAAGAAAGAGACAGACGGAGAAGGAGAGTCCCCTTGCAATCATAATGTCATTACCTTGGGTCTACATTTGGGATACTCATGGTCACCTGGGAGCACCTTGAAAGAAATCGGTACCCGATCAGCCCTCCGATTGGCACAGAAAGCATCCCAGACAGCTCGATGGACAGCATTATAAACCACATCCAGGCCTGTGAGAGTAACAAAAGCCATAGGCCGACAACATAATTCCACAGGGAAGTCCCATTGTGTGGGGCTCATGTTCAAGGTGTCAGGAAAATTCTGAAATACAAATGTTAATACGTTAATAATTAATTTCTTAAAAGCCCACATCCACATCTAACATATGAACCTCCACCATTTGAAAAACATTACAAAAAGGCGAAAGTCTTTGAGTGTCTACAAACTGTCGAGCAAATCCAAAAGAAGAGAGCAAAAGGGCAAACTTTAATTCTTGAATTGGACCTATTAAAATTTAATAACTATTGGTATAATATTTTTAAAAATCTTTCATATACAAGGGTTGCAGTCAACTTTAAGACAAATCACTATTTCCAGTAACATCTCAAAACCACACAAAACTTTGGGATAAACAGACCAGGAAAGCAGGAGGGTGATCAAACTTCTGATTTCAGTTATAAAGAAAAACAACGATTGATTTACATATACAATAAAGTGCAACTATCTCTAATTTCTCTGTAATTGCTAACATCTAATTTCTGATTTCCTGAGATAGCATTAAAATAATATGCTAATTATCTAAGTAGCTATGTTTTCTCATTTCTCCGCAATTAATACAAATGTACTACTTAAAGGAAAATCTACAAGGGAAAAGCTAATAATGAATGGAAACCTCTAAGAGGACATGTTTCTACTGTGCCCTTTAGCTGAGAAGCGGTCTATATCAATCCAAGATGCACTACGTTTTGAAAAGCAATTATATAAAAGTGTTTATTGCGAACAAAATTATATTTTAAGAATAATTTCTGATTTTCAAAAACATGTATCACATGGTTGGTTTAAAAGGTGATCTCCACCAGTATATCATACAGGACTCAAACACAACTTCTGTGAGAAGTTAGGAGCACTTAGGCCACCACTTGATCAGCAAAACAGTATTTTTAACTGAAAAGTTAATTTAGTAAAGACTATTAGGCTTCTCACACTTAAGTACTGACGGAACAATGGGTACTAGATAATTGGTTTGGAAAGTCTATCAGAAACGACAAATGTCCACAATAGACAGAAGTTTTAGAAATGCTTAAACAGATATTCTGAGGACAGGATTAAGGTACGAGGGCAAAGGACTGCATGTTCAGAAACAGATTCTAGTTCTAGTGAATTTGGGGTGAAAATAAAAAAGAGATGGTCAAAACACAATTTAGGTACCACTGCTTGATCCCAAAGAGTCTAGATTAGAGCCCTAAATACTCACTTCCTTTAATAACCCCAGAGGCTCAAGAGAATTCGCTGTGTCCTTTGAATATGGAGTGGAAATAAGGGGAAACAGAAATTACGTTTAAATCACTTAAAATCACAATCCTGTCCAAGAGAAATATAATATAAACTACATAAATAATTTAAAATTTTCTAGTAGTCACATTAAAAAAGTAAAGAAAGGGATGAAATTCATTTTAATAATATTCTACTTAACCAATATGTCCAAAATATTATCAATTCAACATTACTATAAAAGTTATTAGTGAGATGTTTTACGTTTTCTAATACT
This sequence comes from Monodon monoceros, assembly GCF_005190385.1. NCBI lineage: Eukaryota > Metazoa > Chordata > Mammalia > Artiodactyla > Monodontidae > Monodon > Monodon monoceros. The sequence continues at coordinate 22,850,156 of NW_021703773.1, forward strand.
ATGTCTCCAAAGTCTGGTGTGTATTGTACACTCGGAGCGCATCTAGCCTATTTCAAACGCTCAATAGCTACCTATGGCGACTGGCTACTATACCAGACAGTGCAGCTCTAAATTACGGTAACTCTGTCCCAAAATAACTGTACGAAAACTGTATCAGAAAATCTTGCCACACTGTACCTTAAAAGCGTTGGCATTTGAAATGGTTGTGCCTATTCGGTGGCAAAAAATGGGAAGAATATCAGCAAAGGACAAGTGCAGAGGTTGTATGGATCTCGATGACAGCCTATAGGAGAAATTTCCAGATCTCCTGGAAAAAAACCAATGAAGCAACTAACCAAACCATGACCTGGAAGGAGGTGCAGAAGTAGGAAGCGAACACTCTGGATGGGAGATCGTGTAGTGCAACGGAAGTCGTCTGGAAGCTGGCGTGGTCATAAAATTATAAGGAAGACTCTTAGAAAGAATGACGGACTGCAAAGAAAGGTGACCTAATGAAAGTGGCAGGTTAAAAAAAATAATGCAGTCACTATTTTTTAATTAACGGAGGTTCGGGATGCAGGACACAAGGCCAGTAAGGATGGGATTCAAAGATGTCCAACTACAAAACAATCAAAAGAGGAAGGACAGTTTGGGGCCGGGATGGCGAAACAAAAGCTGATGCTGAGGATGCGAAGCAACTGCCCAACTTAGGAAAGGATACCGCCCCAGGGTCGCAGAATCCTGCTCCGGTAGCCCCAATGAAGAAACGCTGCAGCTCTAAAGGCAGACGCTATCTTCCTCCTCTCCTCCCCTACCCCCCTTAAACCTGGAAGCCCTAGAAATAGGTGTGTCTTTTCTTTAGAAGCTAAAAGAGAAATGCACTCGCTGATGCTGTACGAAATCACAGGCCCCCCAAACCAGCATCGTTAAGCGCTAGCAATCTCCCTCGGCGGTCTCGCCCGGCCCCACTGGTCTCCCGACCCGGACTCACCCAGAGCCGCACGCCCCGAGCCCGCTGCAGCTGTGGCCGGTCGCCGCCAGCCGGGGGAGAACCAGGGGAAGCAGGCGGGGGGGGGTGTGGGTGTCACAAAACGCCGGGGGCCGTCCCTACCACCACCGCCCCTGTTCCGGTGCCCACAAGCGAGACTTCCCAGGGCCCATCCGCGCAGGCACAGGAAGCACTTTCTGGGCTTGACCGACAGCGCCCTAGGCCAATCGCCGTCCCGGAACTCTACGCTGCTCCGCGAAACGTAAGGAAGACGCTCCGCTTCCTAGAGGAGCAGGAGCTGGGGGCGGGGAGAGAAGGAGCCAATAGGAGAAGCGAGAAGGAGGGGGCGGGGTCTCTGCCGTTACCGCCTTTCTCCCTCTCCTGCGACTCGCTGGCTCCACTGTTGCGGAGGCCGCTGGCTCCTCGCTTGCAATCCTCCGCTGACGGCTTCGCGCTGCCCGGGGACCGGGAACCCGCGAGACTCTCGTCTGCGGTGCTAAGGGTGTGCCTCAGCAGCCCAAGGCGCAGAAGAGGGACGCCCCGGCCTTGGGGCCACTGCCCTCGCATTATTTTCGTTGTCGCGAACGCCGTCCGCCCGGGAGGCGCCCCGTGACCGGCGCGATGAGTGCCAACGAGGACCAGGAGGTGAGTCCGGTGGACGCTCCTTTCCCGCGCAGGCGGGGTGCCCCTCCCCGGCCCCGCACGTGCCCTCGCCTCTACGGCGGCAGCCTCAATGAGGTGCCCTATGTTTGCGGGTGTCCTGCGCGGAGAGGCCCAGCGCGCCTGCCTGGGTAGGGGACCACCTCTGCCCTTCCTCCCCCGCACTGCAGTTTTGAGTTTTGCAAACCCTAGGGTTCCCCCCAGGTCTCCTGATAACGAGGACGAGTGTCCTTGGCCCGCGACCCGGTGCACTTGGCTCGCCTTAAATCCCGTGTGTTGTGCAGGGCCTGTGTTCTGAGTTAGGCTCTTTGGGAATCTAATCACCTTTACATTTTAAAATCTGTTGGCTGGTAGAGAAAGTTTAATTGAGTTAGTTAAATTTCTGGTGCAGGGAAATAATGACACTAGTGTCTTCTGGCCATATTGCGTGGTGGAAGGAATCATTTAATATATCCATCTGATAGTTGTCCAGTGGATACGAAGTCTGTTTTGACCATCCATGTACTACCGGAATTGTATGGTTTACACTCAGATATTTTCTCGTGAAATGCCACTTTGACATTGAATCATATGATATTAGAGTTGTAAGTAGGTGTTCACTTTTCATTTAGAGTATACTGCTTGAAAGTTAGTACTTTTACATGACACATGTCATGGAATCGCGGTATTGGAAGTTACCTTTAAAGAAGACCCAAAGTTCAACAAGCTGTGATGTCTGAATCCTTCTAAAATATTCTTGTCAGTTGAGTTTCTAAGCTAAGGCGTGAACAGTTCTTACTGTGTAGCATGGAGCGTATAGTGTAAGGTTTCTCAAAGTTTGGCCCATGGACCACCGCCTAGAACTGTTTGGGTGGTTGTTAGAAAAACAGTTACCTGCACTCTAGCTCAGATTTACTGAATTGAAATTCCTGCGGTGAGAACCAGCCATCTCCATTTAACAGTAAAATAGCATCTTCTTCCACAGGACAGTTTTTCAGATGTTTGAAGACCATTTTCCTGCCCAGTTTTTCAGACCTCCTCCTCTCATGCCAACTGGTTCCTTTTAGCTCTTCTCCATTTGTTCATTCTTTTTAGTTCCTTCACTCTTCTGGAATTGTGTATCTGTGGACACATTATAAGTTTATTTATGTTCTTTTTTTAAAATTGGGGCATTCCAGTTTTCTACAGTTAGATTTACTGTCAACAAAAACCCTTAAAGTGCTTTATGCAGAGCAGTTTGTCTTTCGTCTTCTGCTCTGTATGTTTAGGTACCTAAGGACAAGTTCTTCTTACCCTGTAAAGTTTCATCTTGTTAGCTTTTTTTAAAGGGCTTTTAAAATTCTTCTGCTGCTGCCAGCATGATTCACTATCCCATCAAATTGTCATCCACAAATTTGATAAGCCTGCCTCCAATTTTTGTTCCTGTCCAAGTCATTTAATTGAGATATAGGGAAGGATTAAGGACAGAAGGAGTAACACTACATTTTGAGTAATGTTGTTTTTCTAATCCCATCTCAGTTATTCCTTGATCCAGTTTGAATTCTTATATTTTTTTTTCTGTGAATGTAGCAAGAGAAACCCATGGGGCCTTGCTGAAATCCAGGTAGACTGTTTTGTCTCTTTCCCTAATGTACCAATCCAGTCACCCTCCCTAAGAAGGGTTGTGAACATATACCTTGTTTTTCATATTCTTGCCAAGTCGTATGGCTACTCCTTAACTCTGCTGGGTCCTCACAAACTCTTTCTTTAGTGATCTGTCTTAAAATGTTGTCTGTGTAGGTCAAACTCACCATCCTGTAGTTTGTAGAATTCTCAACATGCATCTTTTTGAAAACTAAAATATCTGCGGAAGTGCAGTCTTTCTTTTCTTTACCTCTTCTGAGGTCTTTGTCAGTAATCACGACAGTGATTGGGTCTTCTCAGTTGTAAGCCTGCAGCATTCTAAGAAGTATTTCCAGCCAAGGATTGCTAGTTACATTTTCTCTTGCAGTCCTTTTTCCCATCTTGGATAGATACTTGTCAACCTCTTTCTAACTACCATTTTTTAAAAGTTCTTTTTATTGTCTGTAAGTGTTTTTTCAAGTTTTGTGTCCTTCTGTGGTAGGGATTACAAATATAAATAGTATGTGTAAATCATGGGGAATGACTGTGTTTCATCTCGTCCGCAAGTTTAATGTTCTTTCTACCCCAGGCTAGCCTTTAGCAGAGTGAGAAAGCGCAGGCTCTGGAGTTGCTTTAAACTGAATCTTATTTTCCTCCCTAGTAGGAAGGAGAAAACAGTAAGATCTTTGATGTGAGATTGATGTGAGAATTAAGTGAGATAATCCACTGCAAAATGCTTAGCGGTGCCTGGCGCATAGTGTTAAAGAAAGGATTGGGGTTGTGATGTGTTAGTATAGCACCTGGTCATAAACGTCGAACGCCATGTAAGTCAGCCAAGTTTTACGCTGTTGAGTGGACTTGAACCAGAAACAAAAGATCCTCTATTTCTAATCCGTTTATATGACTAAACAACGCTCCTGTGATTCATTTCTTTCAGATGGAACTGGAGGCATTGCGTTCTATTTATGAAGGAGATGAAAGTTTCCGGGAATTAAGTCCGGTTTCATTTCAATATAGGGTAAGACCTGGCATGAATAGAAGCACTTACTACTTTGTAGGAAAAGACGAAAGTTGCTTTTTGAAATGCTGGGGTTTTTTGTTTTTTTTTTTTAATTTAGTGGTTTATACTTATTATGTCTTTGGATTTGCTGAAGCATTTAAATGAAAACTCATCACTATGACATGAGTTATTTTCAACTTTTGAAAACTTAATTCAGAACTTTTAAAAACTAAGATAAACGTTTTTATTGTAAGAGAATTTTAAAATGTTAGAAACAGAAGAAACATTAGAAATTATGTGGTTTTACCTTCTAATCTTAAAGATAACTTCTCAGTCCTAACTTCCCAACCTCCCACAGCCAATATTGATAAATGTTAGGGTTAAAATCCAGGTCTCTAGTCCAAGTCTAGCATTCTTTTTACTACCCTATAATTTAGTCAAGAAAAGTTGATATTTTCTTAATTCTGTATTACCAATGTGCGTGAATATTTTATGAGTATGTGAAATGTCAATTTTTCTTTAAAATAAAGGTTGCTTATAACTCTTTTTCAACGTGGAACAGCACCAGTATTTTATTTTATAAATAAATAACATAAACCGTTTATCTGAATGATTTTAAGTAGTAGTGGGTGGTATGGAAAACTTTTTTTATAAAAGACTTATGCAAGATTTATGGTTGTTAACATTGTCACCATTTAAAATAAATTGTTTGATGGGCTTCCCTGGTGGCGCAGTGGTTGAGAGTCCGCCTGCCGATGCAGGGGACGCGGGTTCGTGCCTCAGTCCAGGAGGATCCCACATGCCGCGGAGTGGCTGGGCCCGTGAGCCATGGCCGCTGAGCCTGCACGTCCGGAGCCTGTGCTCCACAACGGGAGAGGCCACAACAGTGAGAGGCCCGCGAACCCAAAAAAAAAAAAAGGTTTCTCCATTCCTATAGAATGAGGACTAAACTCCTCAGCTTGACACCCAGTGCCTTCTGTTTGCTTTGGACTGTGTCTCCAGACTTTCCTGGCACTGGCATCTGTTAGACATGATACCTTGTTAAATGTTTCCCTGCACTGTCGTTACTACTCTGTCTTGGGACACGTTGTTTGCTCCTGCCCTCGCCTCTCCTCCATCATGCATCCTACTCTTCCGTTAATGCTTACCCCAGGCCTCCTCTGTGGCGTACGTGGGCCATGTCTCCTCTCTGTCCCCTGACTTCAAAGTAGGATCGACTAGTCCCCATTTCCTCATGCTATGTTCTGTCGCTTTGGAACTTTTCCTAGTGCTGCAGTTTAGTGAGTTGTCTGAAGGTCTGTCTCCCTTGAAGACAGTAGTGCTCTTGTCTCTTGGGTGACGCACAGTGTGAGGCGTGTGACAGTTTGTTTCTACTTATACTTTGAGTAAGGGTTTAGTGACTGCATAAAGCAAGTAACTTTTATTACTTTTTTTTTCCTACTGTACAGCAAAGTGGAGTCCCCTGTGCTATACAGCAGCTTCTTATTAATTATCTATTTTATACATGTTAGTGTGTATATGTCAATCCCAATCTCCCAATTCATCCCACCCACCACTTTTATTACTTTTTAATTATCTCTACTTAAAACACAAGCATAAACCGATGACGTCCATTATGCAGGTAATCAACTTATGTAAGTATAGCAACAGATCCCGAAGTTTATTTGACATAATTTCTAAGCCTCACCTTATATTGATGTGGGGTATGATTGAGGGTAAGGAGATGTGAATAAAAACATTAGTGGTCAGAAAATAAAAGTGAGTCAAGTAACAATTTAGGGTGAAAATTTTTTAAGTCTTGACTGAAGTTTAATATTAAGTATTTAAAAACCCACAAAGCAGCACATATACCAAAAATACTACAGAAGAGATTAGCATTGCCCTGTGCAAGAATGAGATGCCGATTCATGAATCATTCCATAGTTTTATTCGAAAATCATCATTCTGCAACAACCAATGTGATGATTGTGTCAGGCAAGGATCCTTAATGGATACTGAAACCTTTGGGTGAAAAGTTGTTGAGAAACAAGCTATGCACATGGTTTTGTAGTACCACCCACAGATTTCTTCGTAATTACAAAATGAAAAAGATACCTTTCCATTGAAGAGGTCTGGAGAATATCACCCTAACCAAGTGATCAAACTTGGTTATCACTACTAATGATTCTGGAAGATCTTACGTGCCTCATTATTTGGTGCTGGGGGAGTGCACCACATCGCCTCCCCAGTATCTTTATCAAAGCCATTTACCAAAGCCGTTTAGTCTGAATCTGAACAGAGGAAACAGTCAGTCCTGATCTGGGGACTTATACAAGAAAACTGGCCTAGGTTCTTTTTGTCATGAAAGACATTTAGGAGGTGGGATGGGTACTGGGGACTGTTCTAAATTAAAACAGAATAAAGAGATCTGACAACCAGATGTAATCCACGATCCTCAACGGATTATGGATTTGGGGGTTGAGGGAGTGCTTTGTTAAAGGACACTTTAGATACAATTGGTGACTTTTAATATAAGTTATGAATTAGATAATATTTTTGTATCAATGTTGAATTTCTTGGGTGTGTTAATGGTTTTGTGGTTATAAAGGAGAAGGTCCTTATTCTTAGGATACTTTAGTTTAAGGACATTTCATGATGTCTGCAGTTTACTTTCAAATGGTTCAACAAATGCCAAAGGAAAAAAATCACATACATTGGGGAAAGGGAGTTGGTCCTATAGTGGAAGAAAGAGAAGGCAGATGGAATAATAGGTATGTGGTGAATAAGATACGTGTCAGTGAATGTTCATTGTTCTAGGTTTTCTGTAAAAGCTTTCAAAATAAAAAGCTGGGGAGAGCAAAAGAAATAGAAAAGATATCTAATTCAGGTCAAATAGGTGATCAAAACATACAAACTTCCAACTATAAAGTAAATAAGTTGTGGGGATGTAATGTACAACATGGCGACTGCAGTTGATAATACCCTATTGTGTACTTTGAAAGTTGCTAAGAGAGTAGATCTTAAAAGTTCTCATCACAAGAAAAAGAAAATTGTAACCATGTGGGGTGATGGATGTTAACTAGATTCATTGTGGTGATCATTTTGCAATATATACAAATATTGAATCATGTTGTATACCTGAATAATATAATGTATGTCAATTATACCTCAATTAAAAAAAATTTTTAAAGTAAATTTACTTATTTATTTTTGGCTGCATTGGGTCTTTGTTGCTGCACGCTGACTTTCTCTAGTTGCGGCGAGCGGGGGCTACTCTTCGTTGCAGTGCGTGGGCTTCTCACTGCGGTGGCTTCTCGTTGCGGAGCATGGGCTCTAGGTGTGTGGGCTCCAGTAGTTGTGGCTCACGGGCTCTAGAGCGCAGGCTCAGTAGTTGTGGCACATGGTCTTAGTTGCTCCGCGGAATGTGGGATCTTCCTGGACCAGGGCTGGAACCTGTGTCCCCTGCATTGGCAGGTGGATTCTTAACCACTGCACCACCGGGGAAGTCCCTAAAATTTTTTAAAACTTTTTCAGGAGTTTCTGTCCAGCCTAAGGCACTCCTTTTCCTTATCTCTCTACCGTTTCCTTTTTTCTATAAATTTTACATTTCATTTTCTACTTTCTTGGGATCGTGCTAAATGCATATCAGTTTACCTGTTCTTAAAGCCTCTTATGATTTAGCAATTGGAAAACTTAAGACAAAAATGAGGTGTTTCAAGTTTGTGGATTTTCATTTTTGTCCATTCTCTTCTTGTTCCCATAGCTGATGTCTTATCTTTGTCCTCAGAAAGCTTTGATGAAACAAAAAAATACATGTGTCACACATAATCTCGGGGCTCGAAAAGATGGGAGGGCTGATGAGAGAGACAGGCCATGGACATCAGCTAAAGCTGTTTAAAACAGCCTAGGAGTGAGTTAAAAGACAGATTAATCAAAGACTGAGCCCTCACCCTCTGCTGGGTCTTAGCCCAAACCCTGAACTTTTCAAGATATGACATGACTGATCTGATCACGAGCATTGGAAAGAAGTCAGCATTTTAAAGATCATCATTTAATATTCTGCCTTTGTAGCACTTTCTACAAGCCTAAGATTTCCCTTTTCTTCAGATAGGTGAAAACGGTGATCCCAAAGCCTTCCTAATAGAGATTTCCTGGACAGAAACCTATCCCCAGACACCTCCAATCATATCTATGAACGCCTTTTTTAACAACACCATGTGAGTAGTGTTCCGTTTTCATGAGGTGTTTTCTGTTGGGGGGCGGGGGCAGGGTAACTGTCTCTCTTACTTTTCTCTTAGCGATGTATATCTTGTGCATTGCAGATCATCAGCTGTAAAGCAGAGCATATTAGCCAAGTTACAGGAAGCAGTGGAAGTCAATCTCGGGACGGCCATGACCTACACATTGTTTGAATATGCCAAGGACAGCAAAGAGCAGCTCATGGAGAATCACCATCCTGTCCATTCGGCTGTGAGCAGGGCATTCAGTTTCACCATACTTTGTTTGTTTTGGTTTCACTCTGCTAGTAATTCATTTTTGCTAGTTATTATTTTTTAAAAATTGGAGGGAGACTTTGTGTTAGATTTAAAATGATAGTCACATCTGAGTTAAATAAGAACAGTGAATTTTAGATTTCTTAGTGTCTGCTTATCTTTAAAAATGAAATTATATTCTCTAGATTTTACCCTTCACATAAGCCTAGAATACTTCATGGGTGTGCCAGAACTGAGCTGTGTAGAACCAAATACTTTTTCAAGTGTATTTAACATCTTCATAAAGCTCAGATAGAAGATTTCTTACCTAGTGCTGAAATACATATGAAATTACGTACTTTCTCCACGAGGCTTATTTAGTTGGAAGTAGTCCTGCCACAGTTTAATTGGAAAGTGTTGCAGCTTAAGGAGACTTCATTAAATAGGAAAAAATTATTTTATTTGTAGAATTATTTTAGGAAATAATCATCTTTTATAACCTTAAGCAGGTATGTGTTAGACCCCTTTGCACCAAGTCACGCACTCCAAGACTTTCAGTGGTCAGTATCAGTTGAGTTTTGTCTTGTAAACCAAAGGCCACGAGCAGTTCTGGCTTCCACGTTCCCCATGAACACAAGTGGACGCTGACAGGCAGCTGGAGAAGCAGTGGAGGGCGAGAGCTCCTGGACCATGAGAGCTCCTGGACCGGGGGCCAGACCGCATGGCCCTGAGCATGCACTCCTTTGCTGTGTGATTTCGGGCAGTTTCTTAGTCTCTCTGTGCTCTGTTTTTTCATTTGTAAAATGGGGATTATAATAGTATCTACCTCGTGAGATTGTACTAAGGATCAAATGAGTGATAGCTGTACAACATTTACGGCAGTGCTTGGCACGTAGTGAGCATTTTAAGTTTTGTCTATCTGACTACATGACCCCAGATATTTAAAAAATTCCCTTCATTTCCTCTGGGAACCAGGAGGTTCTAAGTAGGCATATGTGATTTTTCTAAAGACATTTAACTTTCAAATACTAGCGCATTAACTGAATTGTAAAATTACCTTGGCACTTCAGAGCTTTGGCATAATCCTGGGATCAGATCTTGTTTCTCAGGGACCTGGTTATAACAGTATAACTAATATTATGGCCTTCAATGTGAACTTTTAGGAGAGTGAAACCAATAATGTGCTAAGGTTCCTGATCTAATAAATGAATACAATAATAAAGGATTCTTTTACTTCACAAACCTAAAAATTGTCAACTCATTTCAGGATATAGCCATATTTAGTGTAATTCAGTAAGTTTTAAGGCTTGAGTCTAAGAATTTGTTCTTTTTTTCTAGACGTCCATAAGCAATATCATCTCAGTTGAAACTCCTAACACAGCCCCATCAAGTAAGAAAAAAGACAAAAAAGAACAACTCTCAAAAGCCCAGAAACGTAAGCTGGCAGATAAAACAGGTTTGTGTTATTTTTTTCCTTTGATAACACACATAACTGGGTTGCTTTTTGGTATCATATGGATGCTTAATAAGTATATTTAGATTTAGAAGATTAGTTCTCTATACTCTTCATTCTTGGAACATTTGGATCAGAGACTGTTTTAGGTCACAGACGTATATTGAAAATATTTACTACTACTTTACCACAAGAGATAAACATTTGAGAAGAAGGTCAAGTGGCAAAGTAACTATAAATGAATCTGAAGATTGTAGACCATTAGAATAGTGTACAGATGTGTGTCCTACTGGTACCCTCTCTGACATGTTTGGAATTTTCCTGTTTGTTTACCTTTATGACAGATAAGTGTATTTTTGAAATTTTTTTGAAATATAGCTTTTATCTGAAATGAAGTCTGGTATACCATCAAATCTTAACACAATAAATAATTTAATGTTTTCGTCTGTAGTTGACTTACTTATACAACAAGATTTAAGAATATATATTTTGTCCTTTTTCTTTATTTAACCTAAAACTTTGCAAATTGACATCAATCTGTAAACTTTTTTCCAGTTAAGGAAAATGAGGACATTATCATGTGTGCGTATAGCTATTTCTATCCACATACACAAGTGTGTACGTATACTTACGTCTGTATGTGTGTGTTATTGCTGTATGGTTACAAGCTGCCCTTTATTAAAAGAAGTGACCCTTTTACTTTGGTGAAGAGGTTTAAAATAACACCCTTTCTTTTATAAAGTTATGGTAGTTTTTGGTGGTTTATGTTTTGTTCAATGTCATTTGTGGCAAAATAAAAAGAAAGCAACCGTGTTGGCCCTCAAAATACATTTTTTGAGATCGTATTGGTTTATGAGATAGAAAATCTGGGACTCCATTATACCTACTGTCAAAGCAGCATTAAAGTATAAACAACTGAAGCAGTAAATTGTTAGCCATTATAATCTGTTTTTTAGAATTTTGGTTCATCTCTTTCCAGAATGTTTTAGCATATATGTCAGTTAGTTTGTTACTGTTGCTTTCATACATAATGACGTACACTTGTTCCCTTCCATTACTATCTCCCTACCTCCCTCTCCTTGGTGATGCCCCCCTAAACTCCGTATCTTCCTATCAGTCTGGTGCAGGAGCTTGTGACTTGAAACTTGCATTCTAAATAAAAATTTAATGGGACAGTTGTGGCATTGTGGGTGAGTTTTGGTTACCAGAATTGGTGATCTGTCCCCGTTCCCCCTTATAACCAGTGAGATAAGATTCTTATTGGCATGAAGGAGAAAAGAGCCATTAGCATCTAAAATTGAGCTCCAGTGATACAGCTTTTCTCCTGTAAGAATCACAGGGTTAGTTTCTGTTTCTCTTACTATACAATTAATGTCCTTGATTTGAATGCAGATTTTGAAGGTTTCATAAAATGAGACATATATAGATACATGAAGCAAAGAGGAAATCAAGATATTTTAGATTGAAAATTTTTAGACTACATTTATTAAACTATTTTTCAAATTTGAATAAAAGAGTGAAATTACTTCATAAACTATAAATTCTTATAAAAGGGTTGAGCTTGCTTTTAAGCGCTCCCAACAGATTAAAGCCCTGATTAAAGAATGTCAGGTTAAATAATGGATATTTTATCAGAGCACAGCAGTTAATAAATAAGTTGGCCCGGCGTCCTCTTAGGTTTGCAGGCAGACGTGTTGAGAAGGCCTCTTGTCTTGAGCCTGCTTCCTGGTATGAACACTAACTCACAAAAGAGCAAACTGACCCAACTTCTCACTTCAGTAAGCAAGGACCTTTTATTATTTAAATTTTTAATAACATTTGTTATGTAGAGTAGTATATAAAATCTTATTTAAATTTAAATATTACTGATTGGTCTTAGATATAAAGTTACTGTTTTCATCCTTTAGATCACAAAGGAGAACTTCCTCGAGGTTGGAACTGGGTTGATGTGGTGAAGGTATGTAATATTTATATTTCAGTCTTCAAAAAATTGTTACAGTTATTACCATCAAGTAATGAAATTTATATCTTCCATTTTCTCTCCTTCAACCTTTGGATTTTACTGGGATGTCTGTTTCCTTTTTCATGTTCAGCATGTAAGTATTTTTGAAATATCTTTCACATTTTTCTCTTCCCTACACCCTCAGTTTTAGGTTTTCTTTTTTTAATAATGGAAAAGTAGAAATGAGTTATAACTACAGTAAAGTGTGCCTGTTTATGTAAGTACATCTTAAGAATAGATGTACTAAAATATGACTAAATTATAGATAATATGGAATTTGAAACAAGTCATGAAAAGGAGTGCTTTGATTTCTTAGTAGAAGTTAAGTATTTTTTTTACGGCAGACCCTAAATGAAATTTCCCACCATCGTCAAGAAAGATTTTCTGGTTTTGTTGTTGAAAATTGTTTACTTTCCACTTGGAACTTTTTTTTTTTTTTTGGTCGCGGGCCTCTCACTGTTGTGGCCTCTCCCGCTGTGGGGCACAGGCTCCGGACGCGCAGGCTCAGCGGCCATGGCTTACGGGTCCAGTCGCTCCACGGCATGTGGAATCTTCCCGGACCAGGGCACAAACCCGCGTCCCTTTCATCAGCAGGCGGACTCTCAACCACTGCACCACCAGGGAAGCCCCAAAGCAATGTATTCTTAAAGTTTATTTTGAAGCCAGCTGTTTGGGCCATAGGATGCCTTTTCTATAGAACCTATTTGAAGTAATTTTTGTGCTTCTAAAATCTAGTACAAAAATATTACCTGAGAGTAGGGAGACATGAGCCACAACTGGAATAAAGAAACACAGTACACGCAGACCTTGTTTTATTTCAGTTCACTTTATCTTGCTTCGTAGATACTGTTGTGTACAAATTGAAGGTTTGTGGCAATCCTACATTGTCAGACGATGGTTTGCATTTTTTAGCAATACAGTATTTTTTGATTAAGGTGTGTGCATCTTTTTTTAGACATCGTGCTATTGCACACTTAATAAACTACAGTATAGTGTAAACATTTATATGCACTGGGAAACCAAAAAATTCGTGTGTCTCGCTTTATTATGATGTTTGCTTTATTGCGGTCATCTGGAACCCAACCCGCAAAATTTTGAGGTCGGCCTTTACTACTTCTTGCCTTCCTGGGAAGAGGCTGACCCTATACAAGCGATCTGTGTGGATGGAGCTCCTCTGGCGTTCTCTCATTTGACTTGGGCCCCTGCCGCTGATCCTTCATAGATACTTACCATTGTCCCAGGTGCACCTGTATTTATCTCACCAGCTAAGTCTGCTCTCCCCTTAAAATGCTGCCTGCTCCAGAAGGAGCTGTCTCCCAAATCAGAGTAAGGATCCATCTTTTTGGTGTGGCCCATCGCAGCCAAGCATGAAAAGGAGAAGAATATGCATCATCTCAAGTGATCACGCGCCTCTTTCCCGAGAGCCAGAAGTGTCGTTTTCAGTGTTTTTGGTTTTGTTTTTGATGTGGACTATTTTTTAAAATCTTACTGAATTTGTTACAATATTGCTTTTGTGTTTTGGTTTTTTGGCCGTGAGGCCTGTGGGATTTTAGTTCCCCAAGCAGGGATCGAGCCCACACCCCCTGCATTGTAAGGCAAAGTCTTAACCACTGCACTGCCAGGGAAGCCCCCAGTTTGTTTTTAAGAGAGACTTTCTTAATATAAATTAGAATTTTAAGCCAAAAAAGAAAGTAAAATTCAAATAATCCAGTAATCTTGGGAGATGGGAGAGAGATTTTTAAGAAGGAGCTTACCACCTAGACACGGTTTGGACTCAGAATCCATTACTCTAAGCTAGTGGTTTCCACATGTGGTCTTTGGAGGCCCTCTTCGAGGGACTGTCAGGTTCAGACTATTTGCATCAAAATATGAGAGGCTGCATGAAGTGTGATGATGCCATCACTACGTTCTCTATTAGAGCACTAATGGAATGTGTGCTTTTATATTCTTGCGTTTTCCAGAATTTTCTAAGGTAGTAAGTGGGTTTAGGATCTAAGTACGTTCATTTCTCTGTTCACTCCGTTTGTTCCTAGTACTTGGACTGTGTTTTTGTTGGCCATTTTCCATTATATCTGCCTTACTATAGAAGCAGATTTGTGAGCACCCAGCTATCTTCTGTTGAGCTCGATAATAAAGAGATTTGCAAAAATGTAAAACAACACTACTCGTCACTTTAAGTTTTGGTTTCTTGTTTTAGAAAATGCAGTTTTTCATTTTTAAAATGTGACTGGGTTATCATTATTGTTATTTTTATTTATTTATTTTTAAATTTATTTTATTTATTTACTTTTTTTTTTTTTTGGCTGCGTTGGGTCTTCGTTGCTGCACATGGGCTTTCTCTAGTTGTGGCGAGTGGGGGCTATTCTTTGTTGTGGTGCGTGGGCTTCTCATTGCGGTGGCTTCTCTTGTTGAAGAGCATGGGCTCTAGGCATGCGGGTTTCAGTAGCTGTGGCACATGGGTTCAGTAGCTGTGGCACATGGGTTCAGTAATTGTGGCACATGGGCTTAGTTGCTCTGCGGCATGTGGGATCTTCCAGGACCAGGGCTCAAACCCATGTCCCCTGCATTGGCAGGTGGGTTCTTAACCACTGCACCACCAGGGAAGCCCCTGTTATTTTTATATGAATTAAACTTCTCATTTTTCAAATGCAGGTAGGTATAATGTACATTTTAAAAAACAAAAAATCTCTTTAGGATCCTCAATTTTTAAGAGTGGGAAGAGGTCCCGGAGCCAAAATGTTTGAGAAGCGCAGTTTGAGACTTGTGTCACGTTTCCAAAACTGTAAGAATTATGTAGTTAAGATGATAAGTCTTAAGTGTTTTATACATTGTTAAAATTTTAGAATTTATTGTTTGTAAAAAAACAAAAATAGAAGAATATCATTCATTTTATAAATGGTACCTTTTGTATACTCTTGGTTCCAATTTATTTCTTGGAAAGCTTCAAGGGATTTTTTTACCCCTCTTGTTCTGTTGAGGTTATGTTTTCAAAGAATCCTGTTTAAAGTAGCTGAGGCTAAAGTTGAAAAGTATTTCCATACGGTGGAAGCTGTAGATGGTGCAAGTTACTTGAACCTTGTTGCCTGTTGTTCTATTAACTGTAAATGTTGACTTGATATGATGTGGAAATAGTGAACTCAAATAATATGAAAGCTTAAGTTTGTTGAATATTTCTTTCATCTTTTTTTATAGTTAAGCAAAACTGGCTCTAAAGATGATGAATAGCACTTGGAATTTGAGACGAGGGAGGAACAGCATCCTTTAAAAAGTAAACTGGGTTCAAAATCTTTCATTACTCTTTTCTGGTATTGAGGTGGCTTTCTATAAAACAATTTTTTTTGTATGTTTCTTATGTAAAAACATGTTTTAAGCTGAAAGTTCATGACGAGATCTGGTTGTATTAAATTACTTTCACAAACTTGCCTTAATAAAAGGTGAAAATGTTACTGTTTAGTATACTTTATAAAGCCAATTGGCCTTTATAAATGGACAAATATGGAGAATTATAAATCATCAGTGTTAATTTATGTGATCTTATTCTGGTGGATGTGATTTTTTTTTAAGGAGTATGAAGCGCTTTTCAAATTCTCATCCCAATGGAGCAGAAGACTGAGTGAACAGTGAGTTCACAGCGTGATCCATATTAATAGGCTTCTCGTCTTTATGTCTTCATCCCTTCTTTCTCTTAATTACTGAAGCATAAATTACTTCAGAGAAATTTAAATACTAGTATTTGAACTTTATACATAATATTCTTTGTAGTTCCTTTTTATTTTTCAAGGGTGAACTGCTTTTTAATAAATGAATATCTGTTTATACTTTCCTCCTGGTTTGGGTTATGTTTGATCATGAGAGCTTTCAATGGTATGTGGAATAGGAGAAAGAAAGAAAAAAAAAAACCAAATCTGCCAAATACATTAGAAAGCATTTGACTAGAAGTGCTGGTTCCTATTTAAAACCGTTCCCTTTGCTGCATATACCAAAATGGGGGTAAAAGATGCCTTAATATTTAATTTTTATATTGTTAGAGACAATGGTTTTCATAAATTCCTATTTATCTGTTGTTGTGTATTTTTAGTTGTTTGATAACTGAGTTCTTCTAAGTGGTTTCACATAAAACCACATTTCAAGCATTGTTTCTTTTCAAGTATCCAAATGTATGTCTGAACCCACTCATCTTTGTAAAAATAGACATAGAAGTCTTTCAGATGCTGTTTTAGCAGGAAGTTACTGATGTGTATGTGCGATTTACAGTGACTCTGTATGTACTCCCCAGCTTGAAAAGCACTTAGAACTACTGCTGTGGTTTCTGGAAGAGTCAGTTGTTGGTTCCTCAATTACACCTGTGCAGCTCGGGTCTGGGTTTTTAAAGAATAGTTAACTTTTAAAGAAATTTCTTTATCAAAAGAGCAGTTTGAGTTATATCCATGGTTTTTGCTGGGTTAACATTGGCTTCAGTTAAATCGTTTCAATTATAAAGTAAGTATAACTATGGTGAAGAAGCTTGTCTCATTTTTAAATGCTGAGTCACATTTTATTTCTTGAATTAATACGATAGAAACGTCGAAATTCAGGGCCACTTGAATATGCCAGCGTTCTTGTTTTGGGGTTGTGTGTATAGTTTTTGTTGTGCTGATTTGTTTGCTTGTTTTTTAAAGAAACAAACTGCTATGTCTGCTAGTGGAAGAAAATGCTTTGTTTTGCTCTGAAGATTCTGAAATTATTCAGGCATATTGTGGTTCATAGATTACAAAGAATAATGCTAGTTAAATGCCAATGAACTATTTTTACTCTTTTTATACGAAATGTACAAATTTCGGGGGGGGGTGATGGTGGCAGCGGTGCCTCTTACTACCTTATGTAAAACACTTGAACATTCTCATCAATATTGCCATCATCTGTTTAATACTCCCAGTATATTTTCTCAACGTCTGTTTACCTAAAGTTGTATGGAATGACATAATAAGCAATAAAATCTGAATTACACTCAGTGATGTTTCTACATGTTTTATTTCACATCACTTGGAGAGAGAATTGTTGCTTCTGTAACTGCACAGACTTATGGTACAAGATGTACCATCCAGCTAGAAACTGTTCCAAATGTTGGACTAAAAAAGGTTTTTTAAATGAACTGATGAGGGTAAGATATACCCAGAGTCTACAAAATTAAATGAAAGTTGGAGGTTAAGGACAGCTTCAGTTTTCACAGCCTCAGGGGGCCCAGAGACAGGAGATGAAGTCCAGGGTCACCCCAGGGTAGGGAGACATAACACACGCACACATGCACAGCATGCGTGAGGCTGAGACCTGTCCCCCGTGGGGGCCCTGAGGAAGAGTTCTGGTCTTGAACTTTGGTTCTGGGTATAGCAGAAAATGTCAGTATACATACATGTACTCTCCTGCACCCATAACAGTTCATCTCATACTTGGGTTTCAGCCCAAATTCCTCCCCCATGTGGGCAATCTCAAAAAAACCCTCAAGCCAGGATGGTACCAGGCGGGTAGAACCTCTGGACAAGTGGTAGAAATGACCACAAATCCACTCTGAAATGTTGAGCCCACCTTCAATCCAGACCTCCAAAGAAGCCCCATGGAGTGAAAACAGAACAGGAGGTGTTATCTGGTAGGAATTACCTGGTAATCTATGATTCTGAATTTCAGTGTTTTTGATTATTTGACAAAATCAGGAAGTGATGTATGGTCTAAAGTGTTTTTCAAACTGCAGTTTGTGATCCATTAGTGAAGAAATTAATTGAGTGTCTTTACCAGCAGTTTTTCTAATGGAATGGACTAGAATAGGATTAAACAGAAAATACCAGTATATACTACATGTTGTAAGGGTATTTTGGGTGTGTATGTGTAAGTATTATGTAAAATTTATTTCTTAAAGTGAGTAATGGTGAAAAAAAGTTTGAAAGCCGCTGATGAAAGTATACAAAAGATGGAACAAATTTTATATGAAAACCGTTAATTTTTAAAAAGACAAGATATGCCTTTCAGAGTGCTAATAACATTTGTCATTAATTTTGCATTATTACCGAAGACCAGTTAAAGCCACATTGCATAGTATAATGGGAAAGGAGCAAGACGTTGGATTTGGAGTAGGACTTTTTTAATGACCTTGTCCTGCAAGAATTTTCACTATTACAGATTTACAGTTGTTGCTTATATGAAGAACTGAAGAGAATACCTGAGAGCTAATACCTGAGTACATAAATAAATAACTTTAATAGCTTTCATTTCATACTGAAAAGAACCCAAAATAAGAAAATTAGTTCAATTTTCCCACCATTTCTAGAGGTGTGAGCATTTTCTTCCTGGGTTTGCTGTATCAATCCAGTTTCCAAAATAAATTATAACCTGCTGATGGTGGTGATAAGATAGACAGGAAACACTCCCACCCCTGCCCATTTTCCCCTATTTGTTACTGCTGGCAGCTGGGAAGTTTGAAGTGACCTTGCTCGTTTTCTCTGCAGCCTTCTGGTGCTATAAGAGGTCTTTTTAGATTTGGCCTGTTGGGACACTCTTCTTGATGCTTTAAACAACAAACCGTCTCTATGATCAGTTCTTTCTTACTTCATTCATAAAAGAGAATGCAAATTATAAAGGGAGGAAACTGTCCCCAGGGTTGGGGGGAGGATGCAGATGAAATCATTTTGCTTCATAATTAAGTGGTTAGAAATTAGCCTTGAAAGTTTTAATCTATGACCGTGTTTAGAATGCAGAAGGAGATGAGAAAGGTTTTCATGTATGGAATTACAGAGGACAAGCTTCAGCAGCCTCACTGTGTGTAGACTGAAGAATCCTTTGCCCTTACATGCTCCAGAGTTTCATTCTGCGGCTACCACAGGGTGACACTGCATGTGTTTTTACGGAGGGCAGTAGGTGCTCTGGATCACTGCCCACCTCATTTGCGAAGGAACATACTAAGACTTGGACCCTTGTATCCTCGGAAAATCTGAATCCCTCTGAGGTTTCAGTGGATGCAAACACTTTATTAATTCCTACATTCTTTTCACCGTCTGTTTTGAATTCTTAAAATCACACCTTTTTCAAATTCTACCCAATAGTGTGATTTTTCTTTTAACACAAATGTGAAAAATTTAAAGTGAAAACTTTTCCTCCTTTTTCTGTCCTATTTCTCTGAAGATGACTAAATCTAGGATTTGTCAGTTGGCCGTTTCATTCGATAAATGCGGAATACACTAAATATTCCTCGCCTTCCAGGGGCTGCTCAAAGATAAAATTTTAATTGGTGGATGCTATTTATTTAAAATTCTCATGATAACGGAGAAATCATGGAGTGGTTACAAGAATGGCCATCCATCTGCTAAGAGAAAAACTTCACTCCCACTACATGCTGACAAATGCCATCTGTTAAGTTTTTCCCTTAGTATCTTTTTCTCCAAGTCTTTTTTTTTTACTCTGAGTAAGGTGGACAGCCTCTAGAGGGTTTTTTTCCCCCAGCTTTATTGAGCTGTAATTGACATATAACATTGTGTAAGTACAACGTGGTGATTTGATACACTTATCACACTATGATTATTTAACACCTCCATCTCTTCATATAATTATTTTTACGTGTGGTGAGAACAGTTAGGATATCTATTTGCCTTGCTAAGCATAAAATACAGTATTGTTAACTATAGTCACCATGCTGGACATTAGATCCCCAGAACTTATTCATCTTATAGCTGGAAGTATGTACCCCTTGACCAGCATCTCCCAACCCTCCAGCCCCTGGCAGCCACCATCCACATTGTTTCTACGTGTTGAGCTTTTTTCGGATTCCACATACACATCATACAGTGTTTGTCTTCCTCTGTCTGGCTTATTTCACTTAGCACAAGGCCCTCAAGTTCCATCCATGTTGTCACAAATGGCGGGATTTCCTCTTTCTCATGATTGAATAATATTCCATCCTATAGAGGGCTTTGAGCAGAGGAGTGAGGCGATCTGACTTGTTTCAACAGTTTATTGTGGCTTCTGTGTTGGGGATGGACTGAAGCAGAAGGGGAGGCAGGGAGAGACGAGTGGGGAAGCTGTTGCAGAAATGCAGGTGAAAATAATGATGGCTTGAACTAGGATGGGAGGTGGAGGTGGGTGAGCAGTGATCAGCTTCTGGATGTGTGTTGAGAGAACTGCTCACGGGATTTGCTGACAGATCACATGAAGGATGTGGGAGAAATAAATAGATGTGTATCAACAATGATTCCTAGGGAATTCCCTGGCGGTCCAGTGGTTAGGAGTCTGCGCTTTCACTGCTGAGGGCCCGGTCGGGGAGCTACGATCCCACAAGCCGTGTGGCGCCAGCCAGAAATCATATAATAATGACTCCTAAGCTTTTGACCTGAGCAATTGCAAAAAGTCGGTTTTGTCCGAGACATTAATTCTCCCTAAATTATCCTAAAAATTTAAGGTAATCGCAGTGAACTCGCAACTTGATTTTTTATTTTTTTGCAACTTCATTTTTAAAAGAAAAAAAAAAGCTTATTCTGAAGTTCTTAAGGAAAACCAAGCACACTAAAACAGCCAGAAAAAAATATTGAAAAGAGTAATAAAGCAAGATTAGTTCTACCCATTAGTAAAACATACTTCAAGCAACAGGAATTAAAGTGATAAGGTACTGGCACCTTCTGTGTTCAATGAAATAAAATAGAATCCAGAAATGGACCTAATATATACAGTAATTTATGATATCTCTGTAGAAAATACAGTTTCTTCAATAACTGGTATTAGAACAACTGGATAGCCACCTGGGGGGAGGAAAGGAAAGGCATTCCTGTCTCACTATTTACATCATAGTAATTTCCATAGGTCAAAAAAAAAAAATGATTTTTAAGTATATAATTTCAGAATGAGACGACCTTCCTTATGTTGGACACAAAACCCTGAAGCCATAAAGAAAATGCTAAGTTGGATGATGTAAAAATGAAAAAGCTCTGCATAGAAATAATTTCCATAAATAAGACAACAAACTTTATTTTTCTTTTTGAAAAAAAAATTATTTTTTGAAAGAAAAATTACTTTCAATATATATACATAGAAAAAACTCAGAGAAGAAATTATCAATAGAAAAATGAGCAAAGAATGTGACAGTTTTAGAAAAGGAAATGTAAATGACTTAAAGAAAAAGATGTTCACTCATAATAAGAGAAATGAAATCTGCAGTGAGATTCCATTTTTCTCCTATGAGGTTGGCAAAGACTGAAAAGTTTGGTAATACCATTTTGGAAGGTGTGAGGAAACAGGCTTTCTCCTACAAAGTTTTTTGAGTGTAAATTATACAACCTTTATGAAAGACAATTCAGCAATGCCTGTAGAACCAGTGTGTGTTTATATTCTGGGCTGTGGTGGAAGATGTTCTGTGAGTGCTGTTTTCTAGAAATTGAAAAACACTTTTCTAAATGCTAAATTGCTGCTTGCCTTAAGCGCCTGTGAGGATTTCCATGGAATTCGATCAAATAATCCTGTGTTTAACCAGAACACTGCTTAGTTGGCACCAAAGATGGCAGAAAGTCTGCAGGAGTGAATTCTAACAAACCAGCTGACCAGAGCGTGTCCGGGGTGCTTTATTCTGATACCAGTCCGTCTAACAGAGTCCTGAGAGTTCAGTTTAAGAGATCGCAAGAAACATTCTACCACTTTCATTGTCAGCAAATGGATCCTTGCTTTGAATTTTTAGTTTCCTTCAAATTTATAGCAGAATCATGCATTTTATTTAAGCTTCCTGTGTCCTTCATAAGCTGCAGAATTAGCTAGTGTCCCACGGTTTCCCACCTGGGCTGTCCCTCTGAGTCATTCTAACCACATCATGCTTTATGGCAGAACCGTTACTTTACTACTGGGTTGAGTCAGTGATTAAAAAACAAAAATATACTCCGTTCTGCCACCCACATTGTGATTCCGCAAGCAAAAGGAGAATGTCGTTCCGAAGCAATCTGATAATCAGTTTAACATTTCTTCCTCCGTCTTTCTAAGTCTCACCCTTCAACAGTGTGCTTTTTCCATACTCACTGGTTGGTTTTATTGATTAGTGAAAGGAACGCTGAGTGACAGTGTTTTAGTAGGAAAGGACTGTTGGGCATCTCCACTCAGACAGCTGTCCCAGGCCTGTCTGCAAAGGAAGCGCTTGAATCTGTGTCAATACCTGGTGACATGGACTCTGGTCCCTCCTCCTTGGGCCATCGGGCTGAGGCATGTTCCCCAGCTCTTGTCTTATCTTCTCTCCCCTGAGAGGACTATACTTTCTTGACCTTGTTGATTAACTCAGTAGAATTTGGTTTCTGCAAGGATTTAGACCAGGAAAAAGCAGTCTGTGGGCACTTAGGTCAAAGATTCTGGCGAATATTCATTAGCTCAGCCCTAGCATCGGCAGCCCAAGTAAAACCACAGAGAGAGAACTGTACTTCCCCCTGGGGTCCCCCCTTCCCTGTCTCCCTCCTCTCTTCCATAGACAGCGCCCACATGCTACTGGGGAACCCCAAAGTTCCCACTTCCCGTCCCCCTCCTCATACCTGCCCATATCCTAAGTTCCGTGTCAACATTCCCCATGAAAACTCACATTAACGCCTCTGATTAAATGCCACTCCTCAGTTTGGGGGAAAACCACTTGCTTAAAGTAACTCATCTTCCCACCAGCACACTACCCCCTGGGCTGCGAGTATACTCAGGTTCACCGATGTTCACTGAGTAAAAGACCTCCGTTCTAGCCAAGGCCCACCTCCCCACTTGGGTTCTAAACCCTGCTGCCTCTCACAGTCTCCAGGACTTTGCTGTCACCCCTTGCTCGCTGCGTCATCAATTGCTATCTGCCAGATCCTTCCCTTGGGCCATTTCACTGGGTGCCCACTGCACCATGCTGACCAGCAGACATCTTCTTTGATTCAAAAAGAGACACATTTGCATACACAGTGGCTCCTGGAAGGCTTGTGCTCTACTGAGAGCGCTGGAATACTGGGGAGCCTGACCTCACTGGCTTCTGGATATCCCCTGAAGGCCAGGGAGTGTTAAAGCCCATAGGGGGTCAAAGTCAGGTCTTCCTTCTCTAGAATAAATTCATTTTCTTGTTTCGTATTCCGCGGGAGATCCCTACAACTTGGCATTCAGCCATCGGGACAGATGGCCTTTATTTCGGCAAATATTTCTGGCTGAGGCTTACAGAAGATGTGCGTCACAAATAGCTTCAGTCTCTGTAGAGGGAGGGAGAAAGACATAGCCAGGAAAGTCTTCAGGAGTGCCGGGCGCTTGTTCTCCTTCCCCACCCTGCGCACAGATTGCGCTTCCTCGTCCCAGCCCCTCAGTCTGAAATAATCATCCAGCTCCTAGGTTCCTTCACCTTCGCCTAAATATAGCTCAAGAACAATGCCCTCCTAGAAACTTTACTCTCCCTGAAATCTAAACACAGTGTAAATCCATTATCCTTCCTTTAAGCCACCATACCTTAAAGATATGAAAAATGTGAGATTGCAAACAAATGGAAGTACAGAAATGCAACATTCAAGACATTCACGTGCTGTTGTAAGGTTTGGTCTGGCCCTATTAAGAGCCAATAGCATGCAGCGAGATATGGCAGGACTCAGAGATGCTCTTGCTTTTTAGCTTAAAACCAAGAGCCTGTAAGGTTTGAACTTGCTGCTGTGTGTCACCTTGTGATCAGAGAGACAGATTGTAACACGGACGGGATGCTTAAAAGCCTACGGGGGCTAGGCACTCACAGTATGAATGAAGCTGGTTGGGTTTAGGGAAAACAATACAAAGCATTAAGGAAGGACGCTTTCTACTTGGCCTTTGAGTCTTCTACAGCTGGGCTGATGGGAAGCACGGAGGTCTGCAGCACGGCTTGACTCCAGCCTGTTTTTGCCATGGGAGAAGGAAGGTGCAGTATTACTAGATCTTTAAAGAAAAGCAGAAGTCTGTATTTTTACATAGGGTCTCCTGAATTTCGAACATTAGTAAGTAAAATATATTTAAAACAGGCCAAATAAACCTAGCCATGGGTTAGGGCCTGGGCCATGAGTTTGTGATCCCAGCAAAGCAGAGCCATCATGTGTGTTTGTGCTTTTCACAGGGCCTCAAGTGGGGTTAAAATCCGTGTCACACACTAATCGCCAAGCTGCATGCCCAGGCTTGAGACTGCCTTACACCAGCGCGGGAGAAGGAAAACGCTTTTCTGGTCGGTCCGCCAAAAGGAGGAATCCTCCTTTCCTAATTTGCACAAAGGTGCCTGTATGTACCAACAGTGATCCTGCAGCAAAGATAAACAACAGAATAGTAAAGCTACTTTGGGACACAGGACTTTCAGTGATACAACTGGAAAATTCACAAACTGCTTACCCTATGTACAGCTGTGGCCAGCCTCTGTTCCTGGTGTTAATTTCTTTGGTGCTGAGCATAGCTTAGTTTATATCTGCACAAGCTTTTATGTTGGAAGTGAATAGAAGTGCTTTTGCTTATAATTATAACTTACAGTAAATTTTAGAGGAAGAATCAGGGTTTTATGAGCTAGATTGACCGGAAGGTCCCGCTCTTGTTAGGCGATGGCCAGGTGGCAGGGTAACTGCACTCCAGGAAGAGAGAAATAGGTGCTTTGCCCAGCCCTTGGATTACCCATCTTTACACCAGGAAGGCAGCCTCTTCTGTGGGTCCCTGGGACTCCAGATGTGCCAGCCTGGGTGCTGGGGGAGACATCCAGAGCTGATGAACTAGTAAATGCATCGGCTGTTTCGATTGTCAATTGTAGGTTCCAACGGTTGACCCCAAAACCACATTTCTCTACTCAGTCTCTTGGCTTTAAGTTTTCAGTTTGTATCAGTCTTTTTTCCCCAAAGGACAATGAGGGGGGAAAAAAAATCACCACTCATTCTACCACTTTGACATCTTTACAGCATTTGTGACTCCCTACAAATTTTTTCTAGCCTGACCCAGTTCTTCTCCAATATGATACATGAGTGCATCATCCGTGAATGTAATTGGTTTGAACTATTTATATAAAAATTTCAGGGAAAATACTCTTTATTTTGCTAAAGTTCCCTCTCTCTTATGATGTATTTCCACATGCTAATTTTATATTTACTTCCCAGACGGTTTAACCCTTGCCTGAGAACAGACTCTGTGCGGAGAGGACCTTTGTGCATAAATGAAATGACTTCCCTCCCTCTGATTCTCACCTTTCAAGAAGCAATACAGTTCCACTTTGTTAACAGTTGCAGCTGAGGGGACCAACTGCCTAGGTTCAACCCGTGGTCCCCCCGCTTCCTAAACTCGTGAACCTGTGTTCTCCTTAATACCTCCGGGCTTCAGTCTCCCCATCTGCAAAATGGGGAGAGAAGTATTAGCAGCCACCTGGTGGAGTTGTGTGTACATTAAATAAGACAGAGGGTGGGCAGTACGGAGAGCAGGGCCTAGAATCTAGTGATGCAGAAATTGGAGTTGTTATGTACCCGCTGCTTCAGTCCACAGAGGATTCGTGGTAGATGAATAAACACACAGACAACCAAAAAGACATCAAGATGAGGGAAATATAAAAAGCACAGCACCAACGGGGATAAATAGAACACAGAGAATTTCCTATAGGGTCTTATATCGTGGCTACAGTTAGCCAGAAATTTAGCTCTGAGCTTTCTGCAGCTCAAAGTGAAAAGAGAAACAGGTACACTTTTAATAGGCAAAAAGAGAAACGAAAAAGTCTTTGGGGGGACGCAAAGCTTTTCTAGCTTTTAACTCTAGAAGAATTTTCTCATATTAAGTTTCACAGCAGAGATGCAGAGAAGCTTAAACCTCCCACAACAAAAATAGTAATGGATTTTCATGAGATCGTTTTTTTGTTTATTTCCATTTTGACATAATTTCAGACCTAGAGAAAAATGGCAAAAACAGTACAAAGTCCTTTACACTTTCACCCAGACTCTCCGAATGTTGCATGTGTTATACTTTACCATATATACTTTATCATTCTCTCTCTCTCTCTCTCTCCCCACTCCTCCCTCCCTCCTCACCCCAATTTCTCTATTTCTCTCTATATATGCATACATATATACATATTTCTAAACCATTGGAGACATTATGCCCCTTTACTCCTAAATACTTCAGTGTGTATTTTCAAGGACAAGGATGTTCTCTTTTTTTTTTGCGGTACGCGGGCCTGTCACTGTTGTGGCCTCTCCCATTGCGGAGCCGCAGGCTCAGTGGCCATGGCTCACGGGCCCAGGCACTCCGCGGCATGTGGGATCCTCCCGGACCAGGGCACGAACCCTTGTCCCCTGCATCGGCAGGCAGACGCTCAACCACTGCGCCACCAGGGAAGCCCGACCTTGACATTTTTGAACAGTACGGGCCAGATATTTGTAAAATGGCCCTCGGTTTTGGTTTGTCCAGTGTTCCTTCATGATTATATTCAGGTCATGTTTTGGCACGAGTATCTTGGTAGTATCGCGTTCTCAGTGTGACCTGTCAGGAGATACAGCATACCTACTCTTCTCATCCTGATGATGTCAACTCTGAACACTTGCTTAAGGTAGTGTCTGCCAGGTTTTCCCCACTGTGAAGTCAGTATTTCTTTTCTTTCCTTTTTTTTTTTTTTTTTTTGGCTGCACCGTGTGGCCTGTGGTTCTGAGTTCCCTGACCAGGGATCGAACCCGTGCCCCCTGCAGTGGAAGTGCAGAGTCTTAAACACTGGACCGCCGGGGAAGTCCCTGAAGTCACTGTTTCTTATAATTGGGAAATATTTTGTAAATAGATACCTTGAAATTAAGCAAATATTTTGTTCCAACTTTCCCCCTCTAGTTTTTATTGCTGATTCTTGCTTGAAACAGCTATGACCATGGAGGGTGTCAAGTGGTGATGTTCTAATTCCATCATTCCTTCTGCATTTATTTGTTGGCATTTTATGGTCCAGCATTTTCTTCCACACATCAGTGTGGACTCATTTCCATGCTGGATTTATTCTTTAATCCTGTTTAATTTACTGCTCAGTTTCTCCCAGATTTGGCTGGTGAATGCCCTCAAACTGGCACTCATCATACCTGAGTGATTCTTCACTTGCTGGCACAGCAATACACGCGGTTATAGCTTAATGAGTTCTTGGACAAAATCCCAAAACGTGGCTCAAAGCAAGCAGCTCTGTAGAGAGCCAGGACGACGGCATCCAAAAATGCTGTTGATGGTCTTGCTTGATTCGAGTCTAAAGCTCAAAGAAACCATAGGAATGGGGCTTCCCTGGTGGCGCAGTGGTTGAGAGTCCGCCTGCTGATGTAGGGGACGCGGGTTCGTGCCCCGGTCCGCGAAGATCCCACATGCCGCGGAGCGGCTGGGCCTGTGAGCCATGGCCGCTGAGCCTGCGCGTCCGGAGCCTGTGCTCCGCAACGGGAGAGACCACAACAGTGAGAGGCCCGCGTACCGGAAAAAAAAAAAAAAAGAAACCATAGGAATGGATCCTCTTCCACCAACCTTCTGTAAATATTGCTTCTCTAAACAGGCTTTTGATAAGATCTGGACATTGGACAATTCAAGGTTTTGAATTGTCCAACTTTCTGATGATGGAAATGTTCTATAGCCACGTTATCCAGTGAGGTAGCCACTAGAGACAGGTGACTATTGAGCGCTTGAAATGTGGCTCGTGTGACTGAGAAACTAAATTCTTAATTTAAATTAGTTCATTGTAACTTTAATGTATAGAACCGTATGTGGCTAGTGGCTACCATATTGGACACACAGGTCTAGAGGGAAGGTTTCCTATGGCATTGATAGAGGATGGATTTAAATATGTTCCAGACAAAATGATGAAACGCGGCCCTAAATGATTAAATAGTTAATTTTGCAAAGTTATTCAACTCAAACCACTTGAGTAGTTCTATTTATGCATTCTATAAGTAGTAGATAGTAAAATCACAGTGCTCCACTGAGGTTACTCCTAATTTGGGACCATATCATCACAGCATAGGCTCAGGGGGTCCTTTTTTTTTTTTTTTTTTAGAATTTCTAACAATGATAAACGTCTGGTTTAATTCCTCCTTTTGCATTTAGGTAAGACTGTTTCCCATACCAGTTTTACACCTTGCTAGTATAGCTTCAAAAACTATAAACACACTAAAATTAAAACATGAACTATTAGGAATCAAAAACGCCGCAAGGGCCAAAGACCATGGTATGAGGCAGTCAGTGGTGTAGCCTACATGCACATCACCCCACCCGCTGTGGCCTCTCTTCAAGTGACCGTGAGTGCAGATCATCTAAAAGTTCTTTCAAATCTGTACCCTCTGCGAGCAGTAATGGAAGGGAGAGAGGCAACAAAAAAGTCCTATTTAATGTTCCCTCAACAATCTAAACTTTACTTAAGATAGGCTTTCTTTACGAATTGTCTATATACTTTGGGGAAAGACAAACAGGATTGTCTGACCCTGAAGACTCAGGTTGCCTGGCAACAGTCTGAATGGGTCCAGAGCCTCCCCGTCCCCCAGCAGGAGGGGCTGTGCCCAAAGGCAACTTCCCACAGGTCAACAGGTGCTGGCAGCAGGCGCTACAGACAACTAACTTCCTGAACAGCTGCCATCTAACTTCAGACTGCCCGATGCCCAGGCAGACACTGCATCCCAGTTGGCAAGGCCACTCCCATGCCTGCTCTATAAAAAGGGAACGCAACTGAGTGGGGGTGGGAGACTTGAGTCCTTCTTCTGGGGTCCCAGCCCAAGCATCCCTCCACAGAGCGCTGAGATCACAGACCGTGCATCTGCCCCACATTTACCCATACATTCCCACGTGTTCCGAAAAACTCTCACCTTGGTTGCTCAAGGACAATGTGAAGGACACATTTTTAATAAAAATAATCTGTATTTTCTCCCAAGTAGCTGACGTCAAGGAAAATCATCAATGAAAATTCAATATATGAATCATAGAGAAAAGAATGCACTTGAATGAGATCCGTGGAGTAGATGGTATGAAGATTTCACTGTTAATTTCCTGGTTTTGATGGTGGTCATTTCGCTTAGGTAGGAGAATGTCCTTGTTTGTAGGAATTACAAACTAAAGAATTCAGGGGTGATGGGGTATCGTAACAGCATCTTACTCTCAAGTGGTTCAGGAAAGTTTCTTCTATTCTTGAAACTTTTCTGTATGTTTGACATTATTTTAAAATCAGCAGCAAAAGAAGTGTGTCAAATAAAAGGGAAATCTATACCCCTCCCCAGGGAAAGCCCTCTGCCTGGTCACACGCTTCCACTTCCTTTCTGCAGGAAGCATGTTTGTGTACCCCCATATTTGTTCCCTTCTCTTCCTTTCCAAAAGAACCTTGGTTGGGTTTAGAGTGGAGATCTGCGTGCAGCCTGGGTTCCTTTGCGGCAGGGACTGGGCGTGGGCCTCAATTCTGGGCAATGAGATGTAACCTGAGGCTTTGTGGAAAAGCTTTTGTTTTCTTGATACAGGTGACACCTCGAACTGTTACCCTTACCTTTCTTCCTTCATAAAAGGTGGAAATGAGGTTGGCAGTGTAGCCCTTATCTCTGCATTTCCCCCTAGTCTCTTGGGTCATGGTCAAGAGCACACTTTGAAGTCGTGTAGTAAAGTAATGGAGTGTTACCCCCAGAAGGAAAGTAGTTCAAATACCAAGAAGAGCTAATTTGTGGATTTTTCAGAAAAGAGGGAAGATAAAAGTCATTTCATCCTAAAGGCTACTATATGCTCAAGTGGTTAATAATAGACTAATACATTATTAAATAAATGTCTTCTCCGGTTGTTTTTAATTAAATGTGAACATCCCTGGGATACTAATAGTGGGTCCGATGTTAAAATTTCCAAATGATGGTCAACTTGACATCAAGATTAGAATATCAAAAATTAAAACTAAGGCACATGACTGAAAGTCTGTACAAGAGTTCAGGAAATAACTTGAGGAGAACGAAAATTCATACTATGAAGTCTTTATATCTGTGCCTTAGAAAGAGAATTTATTTGAACATAAAAATGTACTGATTTTTTCCAAAAGGTGGTCTTTATGATAACTCTGAAGGTGATTAGAAACAACGGCTTCCCTTAGAAATGTGTTCCAAAGCCTGGGGAGAGGACATAAGACCGATGCTAACGGCCCTGAAAGACGAAGCGCGGGTCAGCACTGCTGGATGGCGTTTAGGACAAGGGGCATTGTCCAGGTAGCAGAAGATATGGGAGCAGGGGACAGAGAGACGTGAGAGAGTGACAGCACACGTGAGAATGACCTGTTTATGCACAGGACCAGCCCTCACTGAGGTGGAGAAGATACAGCAGACCCCATACTCCGGTGGTGGCCGGGGAAACAAAGGTACCCATCAAAGGAGGGTGGGGGACATGTAGGTGTCACATGGCAGCCAGAGGACTGCGTGCACGTATGTGCTGTAGGAAACGGGGCCACCCAACCCCTCCCATATTAGTCGGTTTCTCCAGAGAAATAGAACCAACCAGATATATAGAGGGACAAATTTATTTCAGGGAATTGGTTCACACCATTGTGAAGCCTGGCAAGTCCAAAATCTGCAGGGCAGGCCAGCAGACTGAAGGCCCAGGGAAGAGTTAATGTTGCAGCTCAAGTCCAAAGGCAGTCTGCTGGCAGAATTCCTTCTTCTTCAGGGGACCTCATTCTGTTGACTCTTAAAGCCTTCAACTGATTGGACGAGGCCCACCCACGTTATGGAGGTTAATGTTCTCTACTCAAAATCTACTGAGTTAAATGTTAATCTCATATAAAAAATACCTTCACAGCAACATTTAGACTCGCGTTTGAACAAATATCTGGATACCGTGGTCAGGCCAAGTTGACACATAAAATTAACCATCACCAGATTTAGGGAGGCCCTAAATCCAGGGACTGGTGTCCGAATAAGAAGAGGTTAGGCACAGAGAAGAAGGTAATGTAACGATGGAAGCAAAGATCGGGAAGCTGCATTTGCATGCCAAGGAACGCCAAGGATTGCTGGCGAAGCTGGGAGAGACACAAGGAAGGGTTTCTTGCTCGGAAGCTCCGGAAAGAACCAATCCTGCCAACACCCTGATTTCAGGCTTCTGGCCTCCAGAGCTGTGTGACAATAAATTTCTATTGTTTTAAGCTGCTCAGTTGGTAGGAAACTAATGCAGAGTGTTTTGCAGAATTCAAAGAAAAGTTGAACAGAATGGGCGTCAGGGAAGGTGGGAACCAGGGTCATCTCAGCCGGGCCCCTGCAGCAGGCACATGGACCTTCGGGATCGCGCTCCTCTGTGCCTTCTGCTCCAGCTCTTTCAGTCTCCGTGTCTCAATTTAAATAAAATGAGAGAAGAAAATCTGGCCCAAGTTATGCCACAGTCCTTCCCTTGGTCAAATCACCATGGCCTAGAAAAAAGTCCAGTACTGAAACTATACTAGTCAAGACCCACCCCTTCTGGATAAGGGAAGAGTCCTCAGTAAAGGGGGGTCTCAGGAAGGCTGGATATTCCTAGACCTCACCTACTACACTTCTGTCAGGTAACAGATCAGGGAGAAAGACCAGTGACTTCTAATTCTGCCTGATCATAATCCCCTAAGAAACTCTAAAAATTATGAATGACTGGGCTCCACCCCGATATCTCCTTATGGGAGTCTCAACAAGTGTGGCCTGGGATTTTTTTTCCTCCCAAACTCATTTGGTGATTATTATGGTGAGCCTGTAGGAACAGTGGGCTAGGGCTAAATTAGGTTGTTGAAGAAGACTTTTTAAAAAAATAAATTTATTTATTTTTGGCTGTGTTGGGTCTAGTTGCGGCGAGCGGGGGCTACTCTTCGTTGCGGTGCATGGGCTTCTCGTTGCGGTGGCTTCTCTTGCTGCGGAGCACGGGCTCTAGGTGCGCGGGCTTCAGTAGTTGTGGCATGCGGGCTCAGTAGTTGTGGCTCTCGGGCTCTAGAGCGCAGGCTTAGTAGTTGTGGCGCACGGGCTTAGTTGCTCCGTGGCACATGGGATCTTCCCGGACCAGGGCTCGAACCCCTGTCCCCTGCATTGGCAGGCGGATTCTTAACCACTGCGCCCAGGGAAGGCCCAGAAGATTCTTGATAAGTGTGACTTGAACTTCCTTAGAGGAAGCGTAGGATGCCTGAAGGATGGAATTCCACGAACATCCTTAAAAAGATGCTCTGAGTCCTCATAAATTAAACTGCTGTATGGACCCAAAAATAGCTTCACAGGAAAGACACATGGGCGTGCAAGACATATTCGTGTTTACAACCTGACTTTCCTGCATGGGTTCGTCTTTGAATTGATTGCGTGCTGTCATACTGAAATGGAGCAGGACCCTGTGGTCCTTGCCTCTCCGTGTCCTCAGCCAGCCTTTTGTCTGTGGAATAACTTTAGCCAAAGTTTAATCAGAGAAGTGAGAAAATGCAGAAACAGAGGAACACAGTCAAAGGAAACCAAATAATAATAGTTTAGTCATTAAGCATAGTCAAGGACCTCTGGTTTCTCCTCAAGGGCTATAGATAATATTCTGGACCGTATCCGGTGAGCTGTCTTGTAGATACTGAAACCCACACCAGGTGGAAGAAGTTAACTACATGATGACCAGGCTGTAGCCATGACCTAAGCTGCCACAATTCCAAGAATCGGCCTCAAAGAAATGGAAACAAACCAACCCTGGAACTAAAGACTAACTGTACCTAAAACAATGGAGATGATGCTGGTCGGACCCCCAATGACCAATTTCAAGATGACTGTCAGAGCTGACTGGGCTGTTTCTGCACTTAGCCCCTCCCTCCGTCTATAAAAGCTCCTGTCCCCTGATTGTCAGGGGGATGGGGGAGGCAGTTGGCCTTTGGACAGGCTTCTGCCCTCCGTCACCCCCCCCAAATATAATTTTTTTTTTTTGCATCCAAAATAAAGCAAACTTTCCTTTCCACCAAACTGGCCTCTTTATTGGCTTTTGAGCAGCGAGCAGCCAGACCCCACTTTCGGTTACAATATCATCATGAGTTTAATGAATCAACCGATTTTATCCCTGCTTCAATGAGAATTGTGTCACACCCTGGGAGAAATCAAGGTACATGTACCCTTGAATTCAAAGGCATTAATGGAACACAGTGATCTCTACCCTATATCATCTGGATTTGATAACATCTTCTAATGGAAATACTGACATTCTGCCAGCAACCAGGAACATCATTCACTTAAATATCTTGGCCAAAAATCATTCATCAATTTCTGATTTGGAAAGATATTTTTTCTTCATGCTTATCGAAAGCAAGGGTTTAGAACTTATCTGTACATATTACTGTACTGATAGTAATAACTGAAAGCCTAGATATACTCTATCTAAATATTTGCATAATGGAGGGTGGAGTTTTCTAAATGTCACTCACGCACTTGCACACATACACACACACACACACACACGCACACACGCACACACCCTAGGCTATGCAATTTCCCCATTTAGAAGAAAGGACACGCTAACCAAACTCACCTCTATCTAACACTTATTAAACTACTTGCTGTGAATAATATGAAATTGAGGCTTTTACAAAAGCCCTTTGGAATTTAATCTGTAGGCAACAGAGGGGTTAGAATTTTATCTTACCATGGGGTGAACCAGGGAGTGTGAATAGCAATTCAGCACTTTCAGATTGCTTCCTGTACGGCACGCACTGTTCTAAGTGCTTTTGTTAACCCATTTAAACCTCACAACAAACCTGTTAGGTTGGTTCTATTATTATTACGACCATTTAACAGATGAGGAAACCGGGGTACATGGAAATGACTTAATGCTCCGGAGTCACTCAGTTCATAAATCGTGGTGCCTGGATTCAAACTCAAGCAGTCTGGCTTGGAGACTGTGGTATAATAAGAAATACGTTTGGTCTCTGTCCCTGATCCTTGGAATTTCCTGAATGATAGGGATGTCTTTTGTTATTTGTAATGAACCCTCTGCCACCTTATCTAAGTTTACGTTGCTGAGGTGATATGGGGTGGAGCCCCTACATAGCCTCAGGATGGGGCTGGTCACCAGAAAGACCAAGTTATTAGAAGGTTGGAACTTTCATCCCACCCACCAACCTCTGGGAAGGGGAATGGTGGCTGGAGGTCAAGCTCAATACAAACTCTGGAATAACAAGATTTGGTGAGTTTTCCAGTTGGTAAACATACTGAGGCATCGGAAGGGTGACACACCAGGGAGGGCAAGGGCGCTCTGGATCCCCCATCTCGACACCTTGCCCTGTGTATTTTTTCCATCAGGCGGTTTCTGAGTTGTAGCCTTTATAATAAACCAGTAAACCTAAGGAAAGTGTTCCCCTGGGTTCTACTGTTCTACCAAATGCTTAAACCTGAAGAGAGGGTCATAGGAAGCCCTGACTTATAGCTGGTCAGTCAGAAGTACAGGTGGGTAGGACTTCCAACTAGCGTCTGAAGTGAGAGTAGTCTTGTGGGACTGAGTCCTTAAATCTGCGGAATCTGATGCTAACTCCAGGTAACTCCGGACGCTCAGGCCCAGCGGCCATGGCTCACGGGCCCAGCCGCTCCGCGGCATGTGGGATCCTCCCGGACCGGGGCACGAACCCACGTCCCCTGCATCGGCAGGCAGACTCTCAACCACTGCCCCACCAGGGAAGCCCAGAGTAGCCATTTTTCAAAAGTACCTTCCATAACTTCTTGTTTCGTTTTTCATACGAAGATTACTTCTTTAAAACATCTAAATCTAAGGGATATGCCCCACTGTCCCAGTCTTAGTCCGTCCGGGCTGCTGCAACAGACACCATAGACTGACTGGCTTGTAAACAACAGGAATTTATTCCTCGCAGCTCTGGAGGCTGCAAGTGCAAGCTCGTGGTGCCGGCAGATTTGGTGTCTGGTGAGAACCTGCTTCCTCATCCGTGGCACCTTCTCACTGTGTATTAACGTGGAAGAGGTGAGGGGTCTTGCTTAAGTCTCTTTTCTAACCACTGATCCCATTCATGAGGGCTCTGCCCTCTGAATTAATCACGCCCAGAGGCCCCATCTCCAATACCATCACCTTTGTTAGGATTTAAACACATGAATTTGGGGGGACATGTTCAGACCATGGCAATCTCCAATTAGTTTCTGTTTTTTTCCTCCCCTTAAGTGTTACTTGCTGTGTGTGTCTGTGTGTGCACGGTGTGTTTTTTTTGGTTTTGGGGTTTTGTTTTTGTTTTTTCCCTAAATGATCTATGTTGCTGAAACAGCAGAGGGAGCTAAAATTAATGAATTGAGGTTGCTGCTATCATCCAATGCTTCCAAGCACAAAATATTTCAAAACCAGTCCATTCCACTAGAAATGAGGTTTGAACAGGGAGTAGGGGAAGTGTGGTAGCCAAAATAAGGTGCTAGAGTTGAAGTATTGCTTTCCTGGGTTGAGAAAGCCTAACTCATCCAACAATACCTTCCAGAGGGGACCTGAGGGAGCAGTACTCTGACTTCTAGACCTGCGAATCCACACACTAAACTTCACGCATGTGGGAGAGAAGTTAGGCCCGGAGGCCTCTGTTAGTAGGCTAGCTCACCTCCAAAGGATATAGTGGTCAAGTTGGGCAAAGAGTTCTGGGCCACAGAAGTCCTTTAACTATAACATATAGTCCACTTAAGTGTAATGTAATGACGACATATTTGGGTTTAAATCTACCTTTCCATTTGTCCCACCAATTCGTATATTTTTGTGATGGTTAATTTTATGTGCCAGTTTGACTGGGCTGCAGGGTGCCCAGATATCTGGTCAAATATTATTCTGGGAAGGTTTCTGGGAGGGTGCTTTTGGGTGAGATTAACATCTTAATCCACAGAGTAAAGCAGGTCATCCTCCGTAATGTAGGATGGGCTCACCCAACCAGTTGAAGGGCTGGATAGATCAAAAGACCAACCCTCTCCCAGTGAGAGAGAATTAGCAGGTAGACTGTCTTTGGATTTCATCTACACTGTCGCTCACCTGGGTCTCCAGGCCGCTGATCCACACTGCAGATGTGGACCCGCCCGTCTTCATAATCTTGTAAGCCAGTTCCTCATAATAAATCTCTTATCTCTTTCTCTATATATCCACATCTTCTTGGTTCTGTTTCTCTGGAAAACCTGAATAAGAATATATATACATACATCTGAATCACTTTGCTGCTGTGCACCTGAAACTAACAAGCATTATAAATCAAATACACCTCAGAATAAATAAATGAAAGCAGTTACCTATGTGATGTTTTAGAGAAATTTCCTTCAAACGGATAAAATTGACATTTCAGAGCTTACAGAGATAAGCTTCAGATAGCCGGGAGATCATAGCCTGTTTGTGATGCTGACCGCATGAGCTGTTAGTACCTGCTTATTAGCCTATTTATTGGTCCATAGCCCTGTCTCACTCCAGGAGGAACATAGCTGAGAATTACGAGGTCACATCATAAGTCTCTGGTGGAGTAGGGGTATTGCTTCAATTTTTTGATTTTCCATTTACTGATCCAGACACTAAACTAACTGAAGACCGTGAATGAGCCTATTTTTTCTTGCTCTATCTGAGAGAGTTCTCAGCATTTTTTATCAGTGCCATCCCTGCTATTACAGAAAGGGCCAGTGCATTGCTCTTATTAATATGCTGAAAATATTTGCTTCTGACATCTGTCATTTTGCAAAACTATGAATACAAACCGTAGACACCATCTGGGATGTCAGAACAAGGGGGAATGTGACTGCTTGAAATTCCCTTCCAATTTAATTTCACAGTTTTTGAAACTCTTGTTTTTCTTCTGTGATAATCATAGGGGAAGATAATTAACAGTTATTCTCTGAGTGATAAAATTACTACAAATTAAGAAACTGTTATGAATATAATTTACAAATAATTATGTGACAGGAGCATGAAAAATGCAGAACTAATGAAACAAAATTAATTAAAGCTACTAAGAGATCATTTTGTTTTTTATTTATTTGTTTTGGTCCCTTGAGGACAGACTGTCCCAAGATGCTTTACAACAGTGAGAACTACAGTGCAAAAAGAAATCTGAGGAACTTCCCTGGCAGTCCGGTGGTTAGGACTCCGAGCTTCCACTGCAGGGGGCACAGGTTCGATCCCTGGTAGGGGAACTAAGATCCCGCATGCTGCGCGGCATGGCTAAATAAATAAATAAGAAATCCGAACAGCTTGCTCAGAAATGTATGTGGCAAATGTGTTGGGTTGTATTGCCCGTGGTGCATGGTATAGGTCTCATCAGAACCTTCAGGAAAACAGAGGTATCATAATGCAAAATGTTAAATTTATTGACATGAACATGAGATGGGGGTGAATGTGTTGATATCTAAACCAGTGCTTTCTTATTGGGGGCTGACATCAGGAAAATAAAGTAAGACCTCTGAAAATTATTTCCTCTATAAAAGCAATGAGAAAACTGTTAAAAATTTGTCAGAATATATTCTTTTCAACAAACGGTGCTGGAACAATTGGATATCCACATGCAAAACAATGAATCTAGACACAGACTTCATACCCTTCACAAAAACTGAAAATCGTTCATAGACCGAAATGTAAAACTATAAACTTCTAGATGATAACATAAGAGAAAACCTAGATGACCTTGGGTTGGCTGTGACTTTTTAGATACAACATCAAAGGCACCATCCATGAAAGAAATGATAAGCTGGTTTTCATTAAAATAAAATAAAATAAAATTTAAAACTTCTGCTATGTGTAAGATAGTATCAAGAGAATGAGAAGACAAGCCACATTCTGGGAGAAAATATTTGCAAAAGACACATTTTATAAATGACTGTTTCTGAAATATACAAAATATTCTTAAATATTCTTAAAACTCAACAATAAGAATACAATAACAGACACCTCACCAAAGAAGATATACAGATGGCAAACAAGCATAAAAAAAAATTGCTTCACATCATGTGTCATCAGGGAAATGCAAATTAAAACAATAACAAAATAGTTTGGGTTTTTTTTCCTCCAGCCACCTTCGAGATTTTATCTTTCTCCTGGTTTTTTAGCAATTTGACAATGAAGTGCCTGGGTGATCTTTTTTTCTTTCTCCAGCTTGGAGTTCTCTGAGTTTCTTGAATCTGAGATTTGTTGTCTTGCATTAATTTTGAAAAATTCTCAACAATTATTTCTTCAAGTATGTTTTTTGTTGTTATTCTCTTTCTTTTCCTTCTGGGACTCCAACTTCACATGTATTAAGTTGCTTGATATTGTCCAACAGCTCTTGTTACTCTAGGCTTAAAAAAAAGTTTTCTCTTTATGTTTCAGTTTGGATAATTTTTGTGAAACTCTCTTCATATTTCTTGATCCTTTCCTCAGCTCTTCGCAATCTGCTGATAAGCCCATTATAGGAATTCTTCATCTCTAATATCGTGGTTTTTCATTTCTCGAATTTCCATTTTACTTTTTTATTGATTTATTTACTTTATTTAATTATTTTTGGCTGCGTTGGGTCTTCGTTGCTGCACACAGGCTTTCTCTAGTTGAGGCGAGAGGGAGCTATTCTTCATTGTGGTGCACAGGCTTCTCATTGCGGTGGCTTCTCTTGTTGTGGAGCACAGGCTCTAGCCACGCAGGCTTCAGTAGTTGTGGGCACGAGGGCTCAGTAGTTGTGGCTCGCAGGCTCTAGAGTGCAGGCTCAGTAGTTGTGGTGCACAGGCTTAGTTGCTCTGTGGCATGTGGGATCTTCCTGGACCAGGGCTCGAACCTGAGTCTGCTACATTGGCAGGCGGATTCTTAACCACTGCACCACAAGGTAAGTCCCCCATTTCACTCTTTTTTTATAGTTTCTATCTCTCTGCAAAAATTTCCCACTTGTTTATGCATTCTGTCCACATTTTCCTCTAGTTCCTTTCCTTTAACATATTAATCATAATTATTTTAAAGGCCTGTTTGATAGTTCCAACCTCAGGGCTATATCTGCATCTGGTTTTTCTCATAACTTTACCTCTTAACAGATTGCTTTTTCTTGCTTTTTTGTGTATCTCATAGTCTGTCATTGTTAACCAGCTTTTTAAAAATAGACTATTTAAAAAAATTTTTTTAATTTTACTTATTTGGTTGCACCGCATCTTAGTTGCAGCTCACCAGCTCCTTTAAAGTTGAGGCACACGGGCTCCTTAGTTGTGGCATGAGAACTCTTAGTTGCGGCATGCACATGGGCTCTAGTTCCCTGACCAGGATTGAACCCGGGCCCCCTGCACTGGGAGTGTGGAGTCTTATCCACTGCACCACCAGGGAAGTCCCCAAAATAGGCTATTTTTTTTTAAGAGAAGTTTTAGATTTACAGAAGTAAAGACAGTTCCCACATACCCCCAGCCGCCCCAACACATACACAGCTTTCCCCACTATCAGCATGCCCCACCAGAGTGGTGCATTTGTTATAACTGAGGAACCTACACTGACACACCAGTATCACCCAAAAACCATGGTTTGCATTAGGGTTCACTCTTGGTGTTGTACATTCTGTGGGTTTTGCCAGATGTATAATGATATGTATCCACCATTATAGCGTCCTACTCTGAAGATCCTCTAATAATCTCTCCCTCCCTACAACCCCTGGCAACAGCTGATCCCTTTATTGTTTTATGTTAAAATTCTATGGTTTTGCTTTTTCCAGAATGTCGTATAGTTAGAATCATACTGTATGTAGCCTTTCGGATTAGCTTCTTTCACTTAGTAATATACGTTTAAGATTCCTTTATGTCTTTTCATGGCTTGACAGCTCATTTCTTTTTTGCACTAAATAATATCCCATTGTCTGGATGTACCACAATTTATGTATCCACTCACTTACTGAAGGACATCTTGGTTGCTTCCAAGTTTGGGCAATTATGAATAAAACTGCATAAACATCCATGTGCAGATCTGTGCGTGAACATAAATTTTCAAATCCTTTGAGTTAATACCAAGGAGCATGATCGTGTGTCGAGTATCATATGTTAAGCGTATGTTTAGCTTTGTAAGAAACTGCTGAACTGTCTTCCAAAGTTTCTGGGCCGTTTTGCATTCCCACCAGCAATGAATGAGAGATCCTGTTACTCCACACCTTCATTAATAGCTGGTGTCATCAGTGTTTCGGATTTTTACCATTCTAATAGATGTGCGGTGGTCTCTAATGCCATTTTAATTTGCAATTCCCTAATGCCGTCTGATGCTGAGTATCTTTTCATATGCTTATTTGCCATCTGTACGTCGTCTTCTTTGATGAGGAGTTCAGATCTTTTCCCCACTTTTCCCCCTTTTAAATAGACTTTATTTTTTAGAGCAGTTTTAGATTCACAGTATGTATGTAGCCCTTTCAGATTGGCTTCGTTCACTTGGTAAAAATACATTTAAGTTTCCTCCATGTCTTCTCATGGCTTAATAGCTCATTTCTTTTTAGCCCTGAGTAATATTCTGTCGTCATAATTTTATATAGTATGGTAAATGATGATACTTTAAAAATGTGATACGTTGACTTAAGATTTTTCTGGCTTGCTTTTCTGTAAATTCATTGATTAGATCATCAAAAACTATCCTTTTAGCAATTTCACTTTCAATCGATATAATTGAAAGCAACATCAGTCACTACTACCAGATGCAAGATCACTAATAATTTTTGATGGTTTTTTATTTTGAGAAAGAAGAAATTATTTCTGGAGCTGTTAAGAGAATTTGCAGTCTGTAACAACATGATAAATTTCTGATACATTATTTTGAAATTTAAAGTTTAGCACATCTAGAGATTATTTTCACAGGATAAATTTTCTAAAAAAGATTTTACTCAATACAAAATCAATTTTGTGTAAGTCTGAATTCTATTAAGTTTTAAATTTCCCACTGGCATTTTAAGGTTTTCCCTGGTATTTCCTCTAACTTGTGGAAGTTTTTGAAATTGCCTTCATGATTCTTATATAACTTAAAGCACTTATTTATGCATTCTATACTTATATCTTCAATTACAATGAAAATTTAATTTTAAGAATTTCTCCCTTATTGATAATTGGTTTACTTGAAGCTTCTCATGAAAGCAGTGTTCTTTTCCGTTGAACGCAATGACCTTTAAATTTAATTTTCAAGCCTGTGGATGTTTACTTTGCTTTGAAATGTTCCGGCAGTTTTAAAAACTGGAGATCCTAAACTCTGAGAATTCTAATGACTTCCTGATATGCTTTGCTGCAGTTCCCATGTCTATGATTTCCTTCTGTAATAATTGCTGACAGACTTTACTGCTTCCCGCCCCAGGTACTGGCGCTGCCTGCACGCCGAGCCACTATATTCCCCCCGCGGCTGCAGCCGGCACCACTGCCACCACTGCTTCTGCCACAACTGTTCATCACCACCGATCAGGGCCAAATTAGGACCCCATGGAGCCCAACTATCCACAAGGCATACGTATGTGTGCTTGGCCGTGAGGCTCAGAGCCTGGCCCCCGACATATCTCTGCTGCTGACATGCGTATTCCATTGTCCCACAGGACTTCCTCGCAAAACACAAGCTCAAAGATGCAATTATCAAAAATTTCAAGGTGGCAACAGCAGAGCATAAACCCCACACCCTAAGTGAAAGACCACGTATCATATGAAACCAAGTCGCGAACTCAGGAAGGCAGCAGTGGCTTTTGCTTGACCGTTTCCCAATGTGGTGCCACCTCCCATCAATAGCACCGGAGGGCCACGGGGTTGGTGGCAGGCATCCTTTACCCTGTGTAAACTTCTTCTGTCCCCCAGGGCAGTCACACTGTCTCCTCCATAGGCTCCACGTGTCAGGCAGTCCTCCACAGTTCTCGTGCCCAATCTTCCCCACGGGCTTTCAAGACTATGACTCCATGGTGCCAAAGGGCCCCTCCAGTACGACGACCCTTCCGATCAATGTTCTCTCGTGCATGCAATCCACACCCTGCCGGTTTTGCCAGATAAAGAACTGACATTCCTGGCATGAACTGGTCCGCTCTTCTCTTCCTGCCCACGGCCCCTCCCTGCTGGTGGCAGTGTCTGGAAGGTAGGTGTGCAGACGACATTCAAAGAGATCACATTCTAACAATGCAGGGATTACAGTGTAAGGAGTGCAAGAGAAGACCTGTTCAGATGATGCGTTGTTCCATGTTTAAGCTGTAACATTCCAAATAGAAAAGCCAACCTGGTCAGAGAACACATCACTGTTCATATTTTCCTGCAAATTCTGGATGAGACTTGCATTTGTGGTCATCATCACTGAAGCACAGTGACAACCTTTAAGGTGGTCATTGGAAGCCCAGTGGATTAGGCAGCCTCATGAGTAATGACGTAGCCAGCGTTCACTGTGGGGACGAGCAGAGACTGAAGATCTATGCTGTTTCAGTGCATCCCGGTTCTGAAGAGCCGTGCATCGTGAATAAGAACAGTGTTGTTACCTTTTTCTCACGATGAGAGATGTGAACGTAGTCAGGAAGGGGGCATCTGGCAATAAAGAACACAAAAGATGATTCCTGGACATGAACAGAGAGAGATGGTGCTTGGACACTAAGAATTTTTACGTGCACTGATTGGGCAATAAGCAAATACTTTAATATCTCTCCTCCAACTATTATTCTGAATCTTCATTAATAAATCACTGTAGCTCATATGGGTCCATAAATTTTCTAATACTTTTTTTTTTTTTTTTTTTTTTGCAGTACGCGGACCCCTCACCGCTGCGGCCGCTCCCGCCGCGGAGCACAGGCTCCGGACGCGCAGGCTCAGCGGCCATGGCTCACGGGCCCAGCCGCTCCGCGGCACGTGGGATTTTCCTGGACCGGGGCACGAACCCGTATCCCCTGCATCAGCAGGCGGACTCCCAACCACTGCGCCACCAGGGAAGCCCATCTAATACATTTTTAAAATCAAATTGTTTATATAGACAAGGAGCTTGGAAAAATGTATTTGCCCAGAATGTGCACATAGTAGGAATAACCTTGACTTTCTATGAGACTATAAGCTTCTTGAGAATAGAATTTTTGTCTGCTTTGTTTACTATGTATCCTTGGTTCCATACTGGATTGAACTGATTGTTTATACTAATCAACTTCTAGTGAAATTCATGGGTGTCTCTAAATGATGTGATATGTTGTGTAGAAATTGTTTTGCTGGAAACTGTTGCAATAATCAGGATTTAGAAATTATTTTGTAAAACAGAGATTGCTATATTGGTCTTTGCATAAGCCAAATTGGAATCATGTAGCTCTTCTCCGATTCAGTTAATGGTTTACAGAACGCTTGCCAGATTTCAGGCACTTTTATATATATAATTTCAGTTCACCACCCTGACAATCAGTACACCATCCGAGTGTACAGCGGAGTAAACAGACATGACAGCTTGGTGTCACCATGTCATTAACAGAACAGGCATGAAAGCAGAGCACTCGAGTTTCTAGGGCATTCATTGCCTGAGAGCTGCTGGGCAGCCCCCTGTGCTTGCCTCTATAGCCTAGGCTACAATATTTTATTCATAAGTCTTTCAAATTAATCCAAGAAGCCTCTAACTGCTTTGAGGGTGTCATTTCGTTCGTACAGCAGGTGATGCCATTCACTTGGGGATTGTAATGATGGCTATTCAGCTGCTCCTGCTGCCGCTACAGCCAGTGCCATAAGTACGAATCTTCAGTCAATGAAGTAGCATCATTTGTGAAAATGATTATTGGCAGGTAGGCTACACCTCTCTGCAAAAAATTCTTTGAGGTTATGTTTGCAAATGAGCCCCAAAGTGCCCTTTATAGACAGTGCGTCATCACTTCTGGAAGGGCCCTATTCAGACCCTGCATCTCTCTGCAGCCTAAGACTCCATGCAAATCTTCCCCCACCAGGGTCAGAGCAGGGTAGGCATTTGAAAGGCTTGAATCTAGAGAATGGGTTTAGTTTTGGAGAGTCTGGAAGTTCCTGGCTACTTAGAACAACCTTGATGAAGCATCACCAGGTAAAACTTGCATGGACTTGGCTGAAGCATTACTGACAGGCTTGTCAAACCCACATCAGTACTCTTTAGAACACGATCACCCCGTTTTGTAAACTAGAACCAGAGACTTGTTGAAAGTGAGGTGTGCAAATGTCAGAGGAAGGACTCTACTAACTCAGAAATGCCTGAATAAAACGCCACGCATTCTACAACTCATTTTCTGTACCCTAATTCATAACCAGCCTTCCAGGTAAGTTACACTTCAACTAGGATTTAGAAGTTCTTGCAGAACATGTGCAACAGACAACCAAGATAAATTTCATGATTACATATGCGCCACTATTTTTCTTATATGAATTTTTTTATTGACTGTCCACT
Organism: Monodon monoceros; assembly: GCF_005190385.1. Taxonomy (NCBI): domain Eukaryota; kingdom Metazoa; phylum Chordata; class Mammalia; order Artiodactyla; family Monodontidae; genus Monodon; species Monodon monoceros. Next base: position 22,894,475 of record NW_021703773.1, read on the forward strand.
AGCTGATGAATGTAGAAATAAAATGTGTGTACCCACAAAACAGAACAGTTATTATTTTGGCAATAAAAATAAATGAAATACTGACACATGCTACAACATGGATGAACCTTGAAAACATTACGCTCAGTGAAAGAAGCCAGTCACAAAAGACCACATATTGTATGATTCCATTTCTGTGAAATGTCCAGAATGGGCAAATCTGTACAGACAGAAAGTAGATTCGTGGTTGCTAGGGGCTTGAGTATGCGGGCGGCGGGTGGGGGAGTGGAGGGAGTGGAGAATGACATCGAATCGGTACAGGGTTCCTTTTAGAAGGGGCGAAAATACCCGAAAATCTGATAGTGGTGATGGTTGCCCAATCTGGTGAAGGTACCAAAAAAAATTGCATTGTAGACTTTAAATGGATGGATTGTATGATATGTGAATCATATCGCAATAAAGCTATACAACTTTTTGTATGTGGGTTTTAAAGTATTCATGGTTTATTACAAATTACAGACAGCCCTCATTTGATTGCACTTTGGAGACGTTGCAATGTTTACAGATTGGAGTTTCATGGCACAAGCCTATGGGCACCACTCCTCCAACAGCATTTGCTCACTCTGTGTCTCTGTCTCACATTTTGGTAATTCTCGCAATATTTCAAACTTTTTCATCATTGTTATAGGTTTGATGGTGATCTGTGATCAGTCCTCTGATGGTACTATATAATTGTTTTGGGGTCCCATGAACCGAACCCGTATAAGACAGCAAACTTAATTGATAAATATTGTGTGTGTTCTCACTGCTCCTCTAACTGGCTCTTCCCCCATTTTTCTCCCTCTCTTTGGGCCTCCCTATTCCCTGAGACACAGCCCTATTTAAATTCGGCCAATTAATAACCCTACTGTGGCCTCTAAGTGTTCAAGTGAAAGGAAGAGTCAATCAATGGGACAAACTTCACTGTTGTCTTATTTTAAGAAATTGTCACAGTTACCCCAGCGTTCAGCAACCACCACCCTGACCAGCCAGCAGCCACCAACGTCAAGGCAAGGCCCTCCACCAGCAAAAAATTATGACTCACTGAAGGCTCAGATGATGGTGAGCGTTTATAAGCAATAAAGTATTTTTAAATGAAAGTATGCACATTTTTTAAAAATTAATTAATTTATTTTGGCTGTGTTGGGTCTTAGTTGTGGCATGCATGTAGGATCTAGTTCCCCCACCAGGGATAGAACCCAGGCCCCCTGCACTGGGAGCATGGAGTCTTACCCACTGGACCACCAGGGAAGTCCCCTGTACATTGTTTTTTTAGACATAATGCTATTGCACACCTGATAGACTACAGTATAGTGTAAACATAACTTTTATATGCACTGGAAAGCCAAAAAAATTGTGGGCCTCACTTTATTGCCGTATTGGCTTTATTGCGATGGTCTGGAACTAAACCTGCCATATCTCCGAGGTCTGCTTGTATAACTCTAAATATTAGAAGACGCTCACTTCAAAACTGGGTTCTTTAGACCAATAACTTAGGTTAAGGCCATGTTCATAGTACAGAACATGACCAAAAAAAAAGGGCAAAGTTATAAATAGGCTGGTTCTCAGGCTCCTCCCTCTCTGGAACTTTACTACTGTTCTTCCCTGACGTCTTGTCAAATTCCAGCGTGAGGATCTCGTGAAAGCTGTGGGGACACTGGGGAAGGTGGACTGGTGTAGTGTGGCGTGTGCCTGGCAACTGAAGCTTGTAAATCAAGCTGAGAGCTGGTGAATCCACGAGATTTATAGCTCATGTGAAAATATGCTAACTCAACTGCAAATTGATACCACACCAAACTGGGCTCCATCTTCTTACATAACACCGCTTAAACTGTCAGGCGGGTTTTGGGAGAATTTATTGCAGCATGTTCAATGGAAATGGAGTCTCTGGAGACTTGACTGAGCCTTTCAGATGCAGCTCAAAATGATCTCCAACTAGCTTGCAGAAGAGATGGACAGAGCCTCCAACACATGCCTTTAGCCAAAACAGCAGAAGGGATTTGAAAAAATTAATGCATGGAGTCCATAAAAAAGCGATGGGAAATTTTGGCCTTAAATTTAACTTCATTTAACCCTTTAGGACAAGTGTAAAGGCACCCTATGCCTTTACTTATGAAAGCACAACTTGGCTTTAAAATCTTTTGAACACGATGAGAAAGGATCACAAATTAGGACGGTTGAACAAATTAGGAATCATGAATGTCTTTCTCTATCACTCTTTTTTTCCCCTTCTGTTTCTCTAATGGAAATTACAGCGTTTGAAATTCCTTCTTGAAATAGCTGGAGTTCCAACCATCTTTCAGGAATCCCCATTTTCTGAGCAAATTTTTTCTCCTAATCCTAGGTCAAGAGGGCGTGAACTCTCTCTGTGATGAGCCATTCAGAACTGGCTAAGAGCCCACATCCTCTGGTCTTTGTTTGTTTCTGGCTCACTTTTGGGGGGACTTCTGTTCCATCCATAGAGTGCCTTTGTGTCTCTTGGTGACGCCCGGCCTCCCCTCATGAGTCAAGAGTCATATGAGCAGCAGCTCCGCTTAAATCAGAAAGGGCCTCCATGGAACCTTCTGCCCTCTGCCTCTGAATCTTCTGGTATTTTGAATAATGACCTCAGATCTAATTTTGTTCATGCAGTCCTTCTGCATCCTGAATTCATGGCATAGGTCTTAGGATTTGATAGCCTGCATTTCAAATTTTCACTTTCTGTAGTTTAAACTAGTTTATGGTCTTATGCTATCAATCACGAGGTTGAGTTATTTAGTAGGACAGTCTGCTTTCTTTATATACTATCTCTGACAAGAAATTTGAGAGCTGTTTTTCACAGATTCATGTTCCTTCCGCCCTGACTTGGTTATATTTTAAGCAGTGTTTTCAGGTCTGATGAACACTGGGATTCCAAGATTCCAACAATCCTCTTCTTCCCTCTGTCTCCCTATCTCCTATGCGTACAGCCCTCGTTCTCTTCCTCTGCCTCTTTTTTTAAAACTGGTCATAAAATTTAAAATATAGCTCACTATTTTATATATGCCCTAGGAGATTTTGTGTTCCCTATTCTTTTTTTTTTTAATTTATTTATGTTATTTATTTATTTATGGCTGTGTTGTGTCTTCGTTGCTGCACATGGGCTTTCTCTAGTTGTGGCGAGCAGGGGCTACTCTTTGTTGCGGTGCACAGGCTTCTCATTGCTGTGGCTTTTCTTGTCACGGAGCACGGCCTCTAGGCGTGTGGGCTTCAGTAGTTGTGGCATGCAGGCTCAGCAGTTGTGGCGCACGGGCTTAGTTGCTCCGCGGCATGTGGGATCTTCCCGGACCAGGGCTTGAACCCGTGTCCCCTGCATCGGCAGGCGGACTCTCAACCACTGCGCCACCAGGGAAGCCCATGTTCCCTATTCTTAATTCAGGAAATGGGTTGATTAAACACTGTTTACTCCAAACCTTTATTTATTAAACAAACTTCTAATCTAATTTGATCTTCTGAGTGGGTTTATTCACGCCATCACATTAGACTTATCTTTCATTGTTAGTTAATACATGGGGAGTCTTGTTAATTAAACTTTAGAAAGTGGAGAAAGAAGATGTGAAGGACAATAGAGATAAAAAGACCAGTTGACTAAAAAATCCGGTCTAACCTTGACATTCTCTAATCCCTAAGAGTGGACGAGTGGAACGTTTCGTGTCTTTAAAGCAATGCTTATTCAAAAGGCTGGTTGTTGTTTGTTTCTTACAATAGCGTTATCAAGATGCATTTCACATACCACATAATTCACCCACTTAAAGTGTATAATGTAGTGGGTTTTAATATAGGCACAGAGTTGTACAACCATCACTAAGTACGTTAAGAACTTTTCCTCACCGCAAAAGAATCCCCGTGTATATTAGCAGTCAGTTCCCATCTCCTGGCCTCATCTCCCAGAACCGTCCCACTGGCCCCCCGCCCAGCTCTAGACAACTACCAACTTACTTTGTACTGCTATGGATTTGCCTATTCTGGGCATTTCATATAAATGAAGCCATACTGTATGTGACCCTTTGTGACTGGCTTCTTTCACTGAGCATAATGTTTTTAAGGTTCATCCATGTTGTAGTGTCAGTACTTCATTCCTTTTTACTATTGAATAATATTCCATCGTATGGCTGTATCTCATCTTATTAATTCATTCATCATTTGATGGACACTGGGTTGTTAAATCTTTTGGGCTATTATTATACTGCTGCTGTGAACATTTGTGTACAAGTTTCTGTGTTCACATATGTTTTCAGTTTTCTTAGGTATATACTTTGGAATGGAATACTGGGTGATACGGCAACTCTATGTTTATAACCTTTAAGGAACTGCAAGACTATTTTCCAAAGTCTGCACCATTTTACATTCCTACCACCAGTGGTTGAGTGTTCCCATTTCTCCACATCATTGCCACCACTTGTTATTATTTCTTTTTCATTGTAGCCATCCTAGTGGGTACGACATTGTGACTACTTTTAATGGGTTGATAAAAATAAGCAGACCGAAGCCAGTAAAAAGAAAAGAGACTGCCAGTTATGATCACCTTTGTCATCTGGTAGAGTTTATGTTCTCTGTGCTGATTCCATTGTCTTTTAGACTAGCGTTTCTCAATCTTTTTTTTTTTCCTGACCTATGCCCCCTTGGAAAAATATAAAAGCTCATGACACCCCAAGGTTCTCATATACCTCCTAGGTTGAGGATCATCTTAATCTGATATCTGAGACTTTCTGATTTCAAAGATCAGGAAAACAAATTTGCCAACTTTGTGTTTGGCCAATTATCAAATACAGTAAACATAATTTCATCAATTAAAGGACAATTTAACCCTCAAAACAGTAGAAGAAATACTTCAGGCTAAAAGATAGTCTTTCCAATTTTACCTGCACACACACACACACCACCCTACTGTCCTTAATTTCCAGCGCTAAAATGCTAGTTTCCCATATGGATTCCTATGAAACCCCTGGTGAGGACTTACATTAGAATAATGCTGTTGCTACTCTAACAGGCCGGTGCCTTTTTTGACAAGTACACCCATCTGGAGGCAGGCAAAGGGGTGAGGGAACAGAGAGGCTGTGGAGAAAGAGATTTTTCCTACACCCAAGCAAAGACTACTCCTACAGCCATGTCCACACTACCTGACACAGCTCTGCGCTGAAAACACTGGCCCTGCTTATCCTCGTAATCTGAGTACAAAATGGTCCTTTGTTGACAGAGGCCAAAACCATTAGATGAAATGTTGGTAGGAAACTTCATAATGGAGGGATCAGTCTGACAATCTGGCCCATAATGATCAGTCTTGGCCTTTCTAAAAGTGGAACAATAAGCCATTATGTACCACATAATGTGATGCCAAAAGAAGTACACAGCACCTCGAATAAAGGATTCTTGACCGTAAAATTGAACCTAAGTTCATGTACAGGAAATACACGAGTTTGCAGAGCAAATCAAATGACGCCATGAGGAAACAGTCAGCCAGTACAGATTGTAGGAGAGTCTATAGTCAAATGACTCATTGTCTTTTACGTACCATACATAGCATGTAGAAAAGAGTCGGCTATAGAATAAAAGAGAGACAGCAACCAAACGTAATGTGTGATACTCGTTTGGATCCTGATTCAAAAAATAACCTGTAAAAAGAGACATTTTTAAGATAAAGTGGGGCATTCCCAGTATGCTCTGAATTTAGATTATCTTAAGGAATGGTTATTTTCTTTAACTGAGGTATAGTTGCCATACATCAGTATATTAGTTTCAGGTATACAACATAGTGGTTTAACATTTGCATAGATTGTGAAATGGTCACCACAATAGATCTAGTTAACATCTGTCACCGTACATAATTACAGAATTTTTTTCCTAAGGAATGGTTATTAATAAATGTGGTAAATGTCAGAGTGGTTATGTTTTTTTAAAAGTCCTTTTAAATTATCGCTTAGACATGCACATTGAAGTATTTATAAAAGGACACATTGTTTGAGATCTGTTTCAAAATGCTCAAGAAAAAAGAAAAAGAGAAATATATGGGGAAATAGATGACGTAAGATTGGGAATGTTGTGACAATAGTTGGAACTGCATCATGACAGATATATGGGGACTCATAATACTATTCTCTTTTCTGTTGTGTATGTTTGAAAGATTTCATAATAAAAAGTTAAATAATAAAATAAAATAAGCTTTCCTCCTAGGAAATAGATGTAGATTCAAATTTTAAAGTACATGGTTTATTAGGGAAACAAGTGAACACGGAGTGGGGAATAAATTTCTCTATGCATTATTCTTTTCTTTTTTTTTTTTTTTGTGGTACACGGGCCTCTCATTGTTGTGGCCTCTCCCGTTGCGGAGCACAGGCCCCGGACGCGCAGGCCCAGTGGCCATGGCCCATGGGCCCAGCTGCTCCGCGGCATGTGGGATCCTCCCGGACCGGGGCACGAACCCGTGTCCCCTGCATCGGTAGGCAGACTCTCAACCACTGCGCCACCAGGGAAGCCCACTCTATGCATTATTCTTTTGCACTGTTACAGGGAGGTAATTTGGTGTTAACTCACTGATTTAAATATTATAAGAACTCATAACTCTACAAGTCACTGCAAGATTAAAGTAAAACAAAAGTCCCTCCGACTAAATGGAAGGTAAAGTATACAAAAACTCCCAATGATCAAGCCATGAAAAGGAGGTGTTGTGACTGAAAGCCCAAGAAATCCAACTGTGTAGCCAAACGGAGACAGGGGAAATAGCGTTTTTACCCTGGAATTATAAAATTAAATGGTTTTTAGTTGATGTTTTTCACACTGATCCCCTAATCCTGTTACTTCTGACAATGAAGCTTTCTGCTCTAGGCTAGAGTTATACTTTCAGGTGAGTAGAATGAATGCCTTGGACTCCAGCATGCACAAGCCCTGGAATTTAATTTTGTCCCCCTGGTAGTTGTATAACTTACAGCATGTCCAGTAACTTCTTATGCAACTGGCATCTCATGCCAGGTAGGCTGGAACCAGAAGCTAGTCATGGGCTCTAATCTCTACTAACACCCAGTTGCTTGCTTGGACAATGTTTGACAGAGGTGATTAAGCCACATGAAAGAACTCACACCAGTGTGGACGAGATCAAGTGTTCTGACTGAGGTAACCGGGGAAGGAACTGATGCCAAGACACCCAAAGCCAGCTTCTAGATCAGTGTTGTCTACTAGAAATATGGGAGCCACAAAAGTAATTCTAAATTTTCTAGTAGGCATACTTGAAAAAGTAAAAAGGAATAGGTAAGATTAATTATAATATTTTATTTAATCCAATATATCCAAGATGTTACCTCTTGTACAAGTAATGAATATAAAAACCATTATGAGATATTTTACGTTCTTTTTTATACTAAATCTTCACAATCTGGTGTGTACCTTATGCTTTAAGCACATCTCAGTTTGGACCAGCCACATTACACGTGCTCAGTGGCCACATGAGGATATTGGCTACCATATTGGACACCTTTTTAAATGATTGATGGTGGAATTGTATAGATAAAACCCAGAAAACTTTCAACAATCCATCAGTACAAATTAAATATTTTTATTAGCAAGGAAAAACATTCAATATTAAATACACATTCACTTCTGTCTTGTGGATAGTGAGATGAGGAAGGAAACTCTAGTCAGTGTTAGACACGAGCTAAGCCTTCTCCTCTTAGGTCAGAGGACTGTGCACTGGATATAAATAACCTCAGGAATGACAAAACTTGTTCATACACGCTTATACACGTGGGTCCTGCTGAATATATAATTTGTAAGTCCTAGGAGGAAAAAGAATTGGTAATAGCTAGGGAATTACTAAGAGAGAATCAGACAGAAACTCTTCCCAAGCTTTATGGTTTAATAACATTTACAGAGCCTGACCTCTGGCTAAGAACCAAGTTCTACCTGGAAAGTTACAACACCCAGATATACTCTCACAAGGGTCAGCTCATCCTTGTTACTTTAGTTTTATTAAATTCATAACCGTGCCCTCCTCCCACTGGCCCACTGAGCACATCTGCGACACTGTGTGTACACTACTAGTTTCAAACGAGTGTGTTTTACAAGATGTACTCTCATGCCTGGCATCCTGTTTATTGAGATTCAGGAGAAGACATCTACCTCTCCTGCAGGAGTAGTGGGGTACCATGTCAGCCCATTGCCGGACAGTCTGAAAAGACCAGGCAATTCCAAGTTGTGGTCAAGAAGTATCTGCACCAATTAAATTAAACCTCATGAAGTTGCCAACAGTGCCCCTCTGCGGGCCACAGCCTACCAAGCTACGAAAACTCTAAGTAATGACACTTTTTTTTTTGGCTGAAGAAAATTGGCATGTATCAGAATACAATGCTTAGGTAAAATTCATGAGGACCGGACGTGTCATCTTTGGACTCAATGAACTATGGCAAATTGGGAGCTAATTTAGTTTGAAAACCATTTTTATCAAGATCCAACAGAACTAGAACAATCTTACCCAGTGTTATGTTAAAATTTAATACAAACACCTGCTTTACATTTGTGAATAGTGGCTTGCTGGGCGCTACTGTCACTAGTGGATTGAGTGTCATTATTTTACTAGTTCTATGATGTTGCTGAGACAAAAAGACACAAGCCTCCTTCTTTCATTTCCTCGTGGGAAATGCCAAGTTATCTTAAGAGAAGTGCGCCCAACTAGTCCCATTGCATGGGAAATAGTGAAGGTAGTATATGGCCGGGGAACCCAAGGAAAAGCCCTTTTAGGGGCTCCTAAGCCTTTTGCCCTCTGTGACTCTCTCCTTCATCAGGGAAAACCTTGGCTTGATAAAGTGTTGCTAAAGTTCCGAGAACAAGATATTGCCAGGCCTGGGCTGTACCACTTCCCAAAGATGATTAACAGAATTTTTAACGAAGGAAGGTGTACAAAGTATTCGAGGTTCTGCAAAACTTCTTTTTTAATTCTAAAGAACTTAGATTTATTTCCTGAAGTATAGTTGATTTATAATGTTGTGTTAATTTCTGCTGTACAGCAAAGTGATTCAGTTATTTATATATATGTATATATATACATACACACATTCATTTTTTATGCATATATTCTTTTCCATTACGGTTTATCTCTATAAAACTTTTTCACCTAGCCATGCCCAAGTACTACTTTGTAAGCACAAGTAAGCATGTCTTACTTACTACCTCTATTAGAAAATAAAGTGGGCTCTCCTCCCAGTGTTCCAAACGAGAGGAAAAGTTCTAAGTGGATGTCATCACTGTCATTGACCCCAGCTATTTATTTTTAAGGGTCAGGGACTCACCCAGAAAGGCAGGGACCAATTCATAGCCTCTAAGCTTGACCGTGGATGACTTCTTTTTGCTGGTTCTACTCCTGAGACAGAAGGAGCCTTCAGTATTTAGACTTTTAAGACAGAAAGAACCTAGCAGAGGGCTGAGAAATTGGTGTGTGTGGCAGAAATTTTCCAAATTTCATTTGGAAAAATGAAATTGGGTTCTAACCTTAGACCATATACTAAGGTAGACTCCATATGGAAAGAAGTCCTAGGTGTAAATGATAAAAGCTATACAGTTAACAGAAAACAATATAGGGGAATATCTTTGTGACTTCGAGATGAGAAAGAATTTCTTAAGCGAATCCCCAAGAGCTTAAGCCATAAGGCAAAAAATTGATGGAATTGGGGACATCAAAATTAAAGGTTTCGGTTCAACAAAGAACAAAGAAAAATAAAACTCACAGACAGATCACGAATTAGAAGAAAATGTGTACAATATTAATATTAATATCTTAACTATTTTAGAAAGTCCTGCAAATCAACAAGGAGGCTGGGGACCTCTTTCACACCATCTGTCGCTGGTGTGAAGCACCATCTCAAACCAGGAGAATTTTCTCCTTTCTGATCTTGCTAAACACAAGCCTTTTGCTTAAAAACCCATCCCGGCCTTCAGCAAGCTCACTGGTGAGTTCATAACTGCAACGGGCTCGGAGGGACGTCACATAAAGAGTAAAATAAACCCTGCTGTGTTGCGGAAGCACAGGCTGGTCCCACATTCTGATGAGGTGGGAGGTGGAGCAGGACAGCCTGGGGAATTCCCTGGGAATGGCAGTCACTGGGGAAGACCGTGTGGGGAGAAAGGATTTCAGTCGAAAGTCTGTGCAATGTCCTGGAAGGGAAAAAATGTAGGACGTGGAGAGAAGGCAAGGGATGGGATTCTAAATTATGAGAGGGTAAAGAGCAGAGCCAGACCGGCTTTCAAACCCGTGTCAAGGAATTTGGACTTTATCCTGACAGCAGTGTGGTGCGGCTGAAGGATTTTAAGCAGGGAGAGATTTATTTGTATCTCAGAATGTTGACTCTGGCGAACGCGAACCGCAATGATCTGTAAAGCGCAGCAGAAGCAGCCTACGAGGTGTGCAGAGCAGTCTTCTGAAGAGCGGGAAGAAAATATGAGATCTCCTTTTTCTAAAGAAGGAAACCGTTAAGCTTCCCTAAAGTTTAATACGTACAGGTTTCAGCATATAATGTATGCATAATTTAGAAATAAATACAGTTAATCCTTGAACAACTCAGGGTTAGAAGTGCCCACCCTCTGCTCAGTCAGAAATCTGTGGGTAACTTCACAGTCGCTATTCTGCATCCAGGGGTTCCACCATAGATCAGGTAGGTAGTGCGTATTTGTTGAAAAGATTCCGCATATAAGTGGACCCTTACAGTTCAAACCTATTTGTTCAAGGGTCAACTGTATACATCGGGGGTACATGCTCAAAACGTTTTCGCTGATAGGGATGTAGCATCAAATACATTTAGAGACCACGGATACAGAAGATGACCTGGAAGGATCCACGGGATGTTGTTCCTTTTCAGTCCCTAGTAGACTTGATCCTACCTTTGGGAAGAAGGGCCGTAACCAGGGCCTTGTTCACAGCTGAGGCCCGCACCAGGAGCCACCAGGCCCCAGGATGGAGGGACGAAGTGAAAGGGTTTCACGGCTGCCATCCCAGCAGTGGCCCCAACAGAGAACTTTGCAGGGAATGGAGGAACCCCGCTGATGCAAGATAGAAAGGACAGACACAGGCAGTCCTGGTGGGACCCACGGAAGGAAGCTAGCAGGGCATTTGGCTGACGCCCCCAAGGTTGAGGGAGGCTCAAACTTTGGCCGCTGTTCAATGACAACTTCGTGAGAGGACCAGGATAAGGCTTCTTCACAAACGTAGAGTTTGACCTTGAAGTATATTTTTTTCTAAGAGGCGCACTGCTAACCTTTACAGAGGCTGTTGTCATGGTTACTCATGGCTGGTCGTTCAGTGCAATAGTGAAGAGCTTTTGGTGGCCAGGCTGTACGGCAGGGAGAGAGAGGGTTTTTTCATGTTAAAAACACTCCCTCACATTTGATAACCTATCTCCAAGAGAGCACTTTGAGATATGAAAAGACTGATTTAATTGTCTGTGCTACTGTAGACTGTGATAGCATTGCTTGATGACGCCCCTTTGAAAACACATATTTTTCTCATTTGAGCCTGCTTTGTATCGGGTTTTCACTTACTATTTACTCTTAAATTGAAGACTTGGAAAACAGGATATTGCACTCAAGTTCTGTTTATTGGCGGCTTCCCTTTTTAAAAAACCTGCTCTGTGTGCGACTTTCAGCCTATTTAAGCTTTATAATCCTTATCACTTGCCACCTAATAATTAATTGTTGTCAATCAAACACTAGATGTTTTCAGATGTCAGCCTTATTCAAATATAATTTAAGTAAAATGTAACCAATGAATAATGCAAGGATTTAGTTATTGCAGGTTTATAATTTTTCAATTTGTTCATAATATAAAGTCATTATGCAATGACTTTCTTATTATCCCAGGGTTCATTATTAGATCCTATGGAAACCCATGACCATTAGTACTAGCTAAATGTGAGGGTAGAAGGATAGTTTTGAGAGAGCGGGACCTCAAAAAAACCTGTATGCTACCTGGTTTCATTGAAGTTCCTTAGAAGTTGTTTAGACTAGCATGTGACAGTCATGCTAGAGGAAAAACAGAGGAAAAATCCACTATTTAGGAGGTTAAATCAGCAGAATTCTGTTGTATTACATTTGGAAGATAAAGATAAGTGACAGGTTGGGCATGACACCTAGGTTCTCGCTTGTACACCTGCCTGGTGGTTCCAATCACAAAGCTAAGAAACTGTGGAAAAGAACGAGCTTTCAGCAGGAAGATAAACTCAGTCTGGAACATGTTGAGCTTGAGAAACTTTCGAGATATTCAAGTGGAGAAGTAAAGTAGGCAAGATCTCGAGTTGAGAAGAGAAGCTTGAAGACGGTCAATTTGGGAGTCATTAGCATAGATAGTGATTGAAGATATTGGCAGAGCTGAGATTTACCCAGAAGAGTAGAGAAGGGGAACAGCGCTTAGGACAAAGCCTTAGGGAGTCCTGAAATTTAATGACCAAAAGATGAAAGTGTTAAAAGAAATAGCTATTGTGTTAAATGCCGTTCAAAATGAGGTAAAATGAGCATGGAATGATATCAAGGGCACCGCAGACCCTGACGTAAGCTACATGGATGTGACGGCAGCGGGTCTATACACATCTGTCTAGAAATCTAGCTATAAAGGCAAGAAGAGAAACGCGGTCGTTGTTGGAAAGGGTGCAAATCAATTGGAAAGAGAGCAAATCAAAGCAGAGATTTTTTGGTTTGGTTTTGCTTTGTTTTAAGATGGCAGAGCATGTCATGGAAAGACTGCAGTTGAAAGCGAGAGGCTGAGCCAACAGAAGGGCAAAGGGATCCTTGCAAAAGGGATAGGGATGGAGGTCTCCAGGTCAGGGAGAAAGAATACCTCCTAACGGAGAGCAGGAGAGGCTAGATATGGGGGCAGGTGATTAATTCACAGCGTGTCAAGAGAGTTCTTGGCTGATGACTTCAATTGACTCTAAGAAGTCTGAAGAAGGAAGGTGAAAAGATTAGAGGCTGGAGGAAAGTGGGAAAGTTTCAAAACAGTCACTGAATAGACAGGGAAGATGGGTAAAGCAGAGAAACGTATTGGGACGTCCAGGCAGCACTGAGAGTCCATTTGAATTCGGTGATGATTAATTTATAAACGCCCCTTTTCACAGCCCTTGTGAAAACACTGCCAGAAACTCATTAAATAAGTTAATATCAGGAATTCCCTGGCAGTCCAGTGGTTAGGACTTCGCGCTTCCATTGCAGGGAGCACGGGTTCAATCCCTGGCTGGGGAACTAAGATCCTGCATGCCACTTGGTATGGCCAAAAAAAAAAAAAGAAGAAGTTAGTATCTTTCTTGATGATTACTCTTAATAAGGGCACCATACTATTTTCTTCCACACATATTCTATTGTCTATATTTGTCTTTTGTCATTCTTGAACATCAACTTCAAATCCATGAGAAAGAGTTAAGGTACCTGAATCTCATTCTTTTTTTCTTTCCAATTAAAAAAAAAAATTACATACCAGAGTGGCTGAAAAGCTAATCCTTGAAACCTCCAAAAATATCAATCTTAGAATTCGTTTTTAGAAGGTGGATGAGGCTTCACAGATAAAACCATAGCAGAAAAACAGCAAGACGGGCTGCCAGAGGAATTAGCTAAAAGTGTGCAGAATTCAATAATTCATGAGGAATAACAAAAGTCATTAAGATGCAATTAAGGATATAGTATGGAAAACCAAACCCAGAAAATTAAATAAACCTAAGAATTTGAGTGTGTGAAAGCAAAGAAGCTATGTGGCCTTGAAAAGGACCTTACGAGACATGCAGTAAGGGGCAGCATGAGAGCGACCTAAGGCTGATAGGGTGAGAAAAGCAATGAAATCCACAAGGAGGGGAGATGGTGAACAATGAACCTTCTGGGAGGGGTATGAATACAAAAAGAAACAAAGGCAGGAAGTACAGAGAATATTTTAAATGTACCAACACTTATTGTATCGCTTGGTCTCTCACTATTAGGAAGTTCCTGGGGTCCTGGGCAGAGAAACAGTGAGGGATCTTCTACCCAGGGATTCCATTCTAACCTTCACTGTTGACGTCTAGGCAACATCCAACACGAGCTGGCCATTTTCATGTTGAGCTCTGCTCCCTCCTCTGTATCCTCTGCTGGGAGATGACCCTTCCCTTCACATGTGCACATCTTCCTCCTTTTGGGTATGTTCAAGAAAAGTCTAAATAAGAGATCAGCGTCTAGGTCAGGAGGTTCCCTGGCCACCCACTCGGCTGCCCCTGACAGCAGCCTGCTGTTCTCAACTCTACTATCTCCCCACCACTTGCCCAGATTTCATCCATCTACAGGCCCTCTCTCATCTCAGCCACAAGTTCTACCTCTGAAATGTCTTTCCAGTCCCTACGCCTCTCCCTCAATCCCACTGTTTCTACCTTGGACCGCCATCGCTTCTCACACAAATTACAACCATTACCTCCAGATAGGCTTCCTTGCCCAGGTTTCGTCCATTTTCACCCTCTCTCTTTTCTAGTTCCGTTTCTTTGTGGCCAGAGAATTTCCCAAAATGCAAATCCAATCATGCTAATTTACTGCTAAGTCATGCAGTGTCTCCCTATTGCCCGAAGGATAAAGCCCCACATCCCAAAGCCTTGATCTCTCGGCCCTCTGCAAGCATCTGTTGAGCCTCCCGCAAGCATCTAAAATTCCAGCCTAGGTAAGTTCATTTGAATCATATTTTAGATTCCACATATAACTGCTATCATATGGTATTTGTTTTTCTCTTTCTGACTTACTTCGCTTACTATGATGATCTCTAGGTCCATTCATGGAGCTGCAAATGGCATTATTTCACTCGCTTTGCTGTGCACCAGAAATTAACACATTTTAAATCAACTATACTTCAATAAAAAAAGTTAAAATTAAAAAATTAAAAAAATCAAAAAAATAAAAGGCCATCCTAACTGAACTCTCTGTTGACTTCACCGTGCTTCTCCTTCCCCTGATTTCCTCTGCTGTCTTCTACCTCTTCTTGCCCCATTCACTGCACTAACTCCTAATTCTAGTCTCTATTTAGGTACTGTTTACCCCAGAAAGACTTCCTGAACCTAATCATTTCTTCTAGACTCAAAATTTTTCTTTTTTTAAAACATTGATGCCAAGAAACCCTTGTCATATGTTATTATAACTATTCTCTTGAAAGCTCTCTGTCAGGATCACATCTATTTTGCTTAATGCTATATTCCTAAGCAAAGTAGTTGGGCTTTAAGACGCTTCCAAAATATTCAACTGAATGAAGAAATGATCAAATGAATTCCCAAGGCAGTCCACAACTTTTTGGAACTTAGAAACTAGATTGAGTCAATGTTCCGGGTTTGATCAGATTTGCGGAAAAGCCTGACAAGTCATTGAATGATATTAATCAAAATTCCAATGTATTCATTTCAATAAGAAATATTACTGACAAGTAGGCCCAGAGTTTATGTAGTTCTTATTTTCTCTGTGGATTTGAGAAACCAAATCACAGAATAGTTTTTGATTAACATGGATTCAGAGAAAGGGAAGTTATGATCCAAATGTTTATAACGTAAGGCTCTAATTGCCTGAGTCCCTCACTTTCATCACTGAAGGGAACACCTGCCAGGTAAAGACTCTGGATCTTTCTTTTTTTTTTTTTGAATTTTATTTTATTTATTTTTTATACAGCACGTTCTTATTAGTTATCTATTTTATACATATTAGTGCATATATGTCAATCCCAATCTCCCAATTCATCCCACCACCACCACCCCGCCACTTTCCCCCCTTGGTGTCCATATGTTTGTTCTCTACATCTGTGTCTCTATTTCTGCCCTGCAAACCGATTCATCTGTACCATTTTTCTAGGTTCCACATACATGCATTAATATACGATATTTGTTTATGTCTTTCTGACTTAATTCATCACTCTGTATGACAGTCTCTAGATCCATCCACGTCTCTACAAATTTTGTTCCTTTTTATGGCTAAGTAATATTCCATTGTATATATGTACCACATCTTCTTTATCCATTCGTCTGTCGATGGGCATTTAGGTTGCTTCCATGACCTGGCTATTGTAAGTAGTGCTGCAATGAACATTGGGGTGCATGTGTCTTTTTGAATTATGGTTTTCTCTGGGTATATGCCCAGTAGTGGGATTGCTGGGTCATACGGTAATTCTATTTTTAGATTGTTAAGGAACCTCCATACTGTTCTCCATAGTGGCTGTATCAATTTACATTCCCACCAACAGTGCAAGAGGCTTCCCTTTTCTCCACACCCTCTCCAGCATTTGTTGTTTGAAGGTTTTCTGATGATGCCCATTCTAACTGGTGTGAGGTGATACCTCATTGTAGTTTTGATTTGCGTTTCTCTAATAATTAGTGTTGTTGAGCACTTTTTTTTCTTTTTCTTTTTTTGCGGTACGCGGGCCTCTCACTGTTGTGGCCTCTTCCGTTGCGCAGCACAGGCTCCGGACGCGCAGGCTCAGCGGCCATGGCTCACGGGCCCAGCTGCTCCGCGGCATGTGGGATCTTCCCGGACCGGGGCACGAACCCGTGTCCCCTGCATCAGCAGGCGGACTCTCAACCACTGCGCCACCAGGGAAGCCCACATCTCATAGGTTTTGGATCATCGTGTTTTCGTTGTAATTTGTCTCTACGTATTTTTCAATTTCCTCTTTGATTTCTTCAGTGATCTCTTGGTCACTTAGTAATGTATGGTTTAGCCTCCATGTGTTTGTGTTTTTTACATTTTTTCCCTGTAATTCATTTCTAATCTCATAGCGTTGTGGTTGGAAAAGATGCTTGATATGATTTCAATTTTCTTAAATTTACCGAGGCTTGATTTGTGACCTAAGATGGGATCTATCCTGAAGAATGTTCCATGTGCACTTGAGAAGAAAGTGTAACCTGCTGTTTTGGGATGGAATGTCCTATAAATATCAATTAAATCTATCTGGTCTGTTGTGTCATTTAAAGCTTGTGTTTCCTTATTAATTTTCTGTTTGGATGATCTGTCCATTGGTGGAAGTGAGGTGTTAAAGTCCCCCACCATTATTGTGTTACTGTCGATTTCCTCTTTTATAGTTGTTAGCAGTTGCCTTATGTATTGAAGTGCTCCTGTGTTGGGTGCATATATATTTATAATCGTTATATCTTCTTGGATTGATTCCTTAATCATTATGTAGTGTCCGTCCTTGTCTCTTGTAACATTCTTTATTTTAAAGTCTATTTTATCTGATATGAGTATTGCTACTCCAGCTTTCTTTTGATTTCCATTTGCATGGAATATCTTTCTCTATCCCCTCACTTTCAGTCCGTATGTGTCCCTAGGTCTGAAGTGAGTCTCTTGTAGACAGCATGTATATGGATTTTGTTTTTGTGTCTATTCAGTAAGCCTGTCTTTTGGTTGGAGAATTTAATCCATTCATGTTTAAACCCCCATATTACAATGACATATTGTTCAGATAAGCAAACATCTTCTATGTATTACTAGGGTCCTTAACGAGCCTGAGAGTCATCAAAGAGATTTGCCTATCTCTCTTCGGATCCCTTGGAAATTTTGATATTTCCCTCATTTCTAAGTCCTCGGTGGTAACCTGCCCCAGGTAACATTTTCCACTTGGGTATTCCAAGATTGTACCAGTGATCGCTGGAGCTACAGTCTGCATTAGGTAATTTACTGGGTCACTGACTTGTTTGAGGGCTTCTTGGCAATGATATTTGAAAAGAGAAAAATGTTGAGTCTAGGAGACAAGACAAGCATTAGAATAGCTTTTGAGGGCTAAAGCAGCACGGTGGCTGAGGCTGAAGAGAAGACAGGCTGGTGGCAAAGTACCAACTCTTTGGAGCTAGAGGATGGTTATTTCAAAATAAAAACCCTGGGGTTGGGGGAGATAAATTAGGATTTGGGGATTAACACATACACACTGCTCTACATAAAACAGATAACCAACAAGGACCTACTGTACAGCACAGGGAACTTTATTCAATATTTTGTAATAACCTGTAAGGGAAAATAATCTGAAAAATATATATACATATATATGTATAACTGAATCACTTTGCTATATACCTGAAACTAACACAACATTGTATATGAACTATACTTCAATTAAAAAAATAATAAAATAAGATTAAGAGCCTATGCTTTGTAAAATGCATAGGTAAGTACCTTGTTATTTGCATTTCCTATCATTATTTCTTCTTATTCTCCCTTAATGTGTGCCAGTTCTTCTTGTCAACCCTGAGCGGTCTTTCAATGGTACTTATGACTAACAATAACTAACTTTTCTATTTAAGTGTTCACTGTATATTCTCCCACTAAAGTGACAGCTCCATTAGGGAAAGAATCTAGGAGTCCGCCTTACTCACCTCTGCTGTTCAGGACCTGGAAGAGAATCCAGCACAGCAAAGATGCTGAATTAACTATGATCAAGTGAATGAATGAATGCATGAACATCCAGGGGAGCCAGAGAAAGATCGTTTTGGTCAAGCTTGGGGTAGAGTCTGCAAGTGGAATGGCGGTACTTCCTTTTGGCCCAGATTGGGAGGTGGTAGAGGCAGCAGTGTGATTCAGAGAGTCCCCTAGGAAAGTGAAGCCCCCAGAAGGAAAGAGAAGACAGGTTACAGAAACAATTCAGCCCAGATTGAAGATCACCTCCCAGGATCCCCTGAGCTGAAGCCTGTGCTTTGTGTTAACATAGAGGGGGCTCCCTTACAAGTGCCACTGGGGCCAGATATAGTGTAGGATGGACACCTTACCCACACCCGGCAGCAAACACCGCAGGAGCGCTCTGTGTTTGAAAAACGTTTACTTATTTATGGTAACAAAATGTTACATAAATAAGTTACTTTTTAATCCACAAATAAACCAAAATAGAACAAAGGGAAAGAAAATTGGAAAAAGTGATAAGGTAGGTAATGGCTTTGCTGACTTGACCTCTTGAAACTCAGTTTTGAATCACTTTTTCACCCTATTTTCATCTTGAGAAAAGAAAACCAAACAACCCATGAAGTCCTCTTCATGACCGCCTCTTCATATTGCTGTATCAGAAGGTTCTATAGATTAAATCACTTGAATTCCCCGTCAAAATAATGTACAGAATTATCTTGGCACATTGTCTTGTGTCTTGACAAGAAAGGCCATATATTTTTGAAATTTCTAATGAAGACCCTGCCTTAGCTGTTCAGTGTCCCAGGACCAGCTTCTCTCACAGTTTGACAGTGGAAAGAAGTTCAGATCCAAAGAAGTGGTGATTTTTTTCAAAGTCAAATAACAAAAGACACATAAATCAGCATCTTTCCCCGGCTGCCATGGAGCTCAGAGCTAAATACTGGGCTCAATTAAAGTTACCTTTAGCGTAGTCCCTCACTCAGGAATCCCTGCATTAGATGTATTCAGACCACAAGCTTGCATGCCTGTAACTTTTATACTGTAAAATCATAGAAGTGTATGAACAATGAATATTTTTTTCATGCCACTTGCTTTTGTCCCACAGTGAGCTCCAGGAAGATTCCAGTTCACAACTATTTTGTTTTCTTTAGTCTGTTATGGATATTCATATTCTCTTATGAATATCCATACTCATCCACTTACACAAGTCAGCATTCAGAAGAGGGTATGCCATATGATATTGTGCTTTATAATTATATTAAAAATAACCTATATAGCATATTTACACTTATAATGATACATGCTTTTTTAAAATATGAGGGACAATGGTAGTGGTTACAAAAAAAAAATCTTGGTTGGACGTTACTCTCTTATCTTGTGCAAGATGTATATTCATATGCACAGTTACGTTATGTTCCGAAAGACAAAAGGTCACGTATCAGGAAAGTAACCCTTCAACAATCTGTAGACTAAGCTCTAGATACAATTATCTCCCTCCTTCACTACATGATTCTTATTAATCTATCCACATTTTAAAAAAAACTTATGTAGCTTTGATTGCAAACTCTCAGAATCTTCTTGAGTAGGCTGGCTTTTCAAAATGCATGAATTTTAAAACAAAATTAACCCTACATATACTATATATCAATTAAGCAAAAGTTTCTTCACAGACTTGAGTTGAAATCTTTGGGTGTTCAAGAAGTTTTTGTGGTGGAGAGTCCCATGGCTTACTGATCTACTTCTGTACTTATTAAGTACCTACTGTTTCCACTAGGTCTGATTAGGCTCAGAGGTAGAGAGAAACATTAAAGTTATCGAATATAATTTCCTTTTCTTTGTAGGATTATAATCTGTAGTGGCTGAGGAGACGTAACCTGGAAAAAAACAATTTTTGAAGCAAAATAAATATTAATTATATAGTTTTGAAGTTTAGTTAGTTTTGGAAGGTTCTGTGGACTTCAAATTTGACCTTAAAGCAAGTGTAGGATTTAGGTGAAGGAAGGTAAGGAAAGAATTCTTGTTCAAGCAGAAGAAATGCATAAACCAAGTTTACATAAAGGAAATCAGTAATGAGATATGGGTGTGTCCATGTCCAGAAGTGGGCAGGATGGAGAGAGGTCTCAGGCGCAGTTAGAAACAGAAGGCAGACTCTCCTAATAAAACATTGGTTGGAGGGCTGCCTATGGGGTTGGGGAGTTGGGGGTTAATCCCTCAATCTGATATAGACTGGAGAGCCATTATAAACTCTTGATGAGAGCAGAGAGATAATGGAAAGGGTGCTTCAGAAAGAATCCAGTTGTGAAGGTGAGAGGTTTCATAATTACAAGATACGAAGAGGATGTAATGGTTTTCATCAGCATCGAGAGCTCTCTGGGCTACAGAAAATCTCTAGCTTCCATAGAAAATGAAGGCTTAGGTAAAGCAGCAGAGAGGAGAAGAAAAAGTATTTAATGAGAATTTTGTATTCAAAAGAGCATACTTCACAAGAGACTAAAGTTTCTAGCATAGTACTAGTGACAGAGTAGAAATTAACTATGACATTATTGTTAACATCATTGTAAGATTATTTTGCATTATGTTTTCATACAGATAGAAAGTGAGGGAATCTGACATTTGTTGGGTGCCAGCTAGATTAGAATCGTATTTCTTTTGATCCTCACAATAACCCTGAGATGTAGATATTAATATTCCTATTTTTTTAATAGTTGAAGATATAAGCTCAGAATGGCTAAGAACCATACAGCCAGTAAATGGTAGAGCCTAGATTAGGACCCAGGTCTGCCTGGCTCTGACAGCCATGCTTTTTCTACTCTGTCTCTGAATTGGGGATCAGAAGATCTGCCGGGAGATAGAAGAGCAGCTGTATAATTGAAAACTGACTAATACCATACACATACCTAGAGAATAGTGTCAGTGAGAGGGAGAATGTTCGACAATGGAGCAGAGAAAGGGCGTCTGACAGGCAGAATTGGGAGTAGATTTAGCTCTTCACAGCAGAAAGATCGACGGCCCTGACTAATACACACAGTCCAGTGGTTTCCTTTAAACGCTGTTGGTGCTCTACCTTTACAAGACTGGGAAGCTACTTCCCTCAGCCTTTTACGTCTACCCAGTGATTTCATCATTGGTTTGCCGGATACTTTGTTAACAAGTACATGCTCTTTGTACTGTAGAAATACTGCCCAAGCATTTCCCCAAACTTCGTTGCTACTTGTGCTACCAACATTCTCTTAAAACACCAAGCCTGCCGGTGACAGCGTTCATTAGGCCAGACTAAGGATTGCTGTGTTGGGACTTCCAAAATGTGTAAGCCCTGATCTCACCATCCAGAGGCAGGTAGTCTGGTGGAGGAGTAAACACCCAACATATGGAACAATTAAGAAACAATATAGAAACATAATTAAGTGCTAATTGTTTGGGAAGGACTGCATATTTTCCAAAGGGGGATAATGAACTCAGCCATATAGTTGGTGCATAATTTATAACATGCTGTGCACACCACCAGTGAATTTAGTGCAGCAGCAAAATAACTTTTGATACGACAGAGAAGGCTTTGCCCGCCCTATCATGGAGAAGGGTCAGAGCTATGGAAAAACAGACCTGTCCATCTGCTCCTAATGTGAAAGGGGCCTCTCTCGTGATGGTACGTGAAAAGAAACAAAAAAAAATTCTATAGATTGGGAGTTTGGGATTGACATATACACACTGCTGTACTTAAAATAGATAACCAGCAACCACCTACTGTATAGCACAGGGAACTCTGTTCAATATTTCATAATAACCTAAATGGGAAAAGAACTTGGAAGAAGAATAGATACATGTATACGTATACCTGAGTCACTTTGCTGTACACCTGAAACTAACATAACATTGTTAATCAACTATACTCCAACATAAAAGAAAAAAAACAGAAATAGAAAAAGTACTGCCAAAATCCCGATTTCTAGAGTCCCTTCCACAGAGCATGGAGTCCCCAGGGATGGAAAGAACTGGAATTTTATTTATTCATGTATTTATTTAACTTATTTACTTATTTCTAGGAGAGAAATTTGAGAACAGTTCGGGGGTTCATCCAGGGTCCCAAGGTCCTCACTGCCTCCAAGAAGCTCTCATTGTCAAGGGCAGTAAGAAAACACCAGTCATAGTCTGAGTATTTGTGTTCCCATATAAATGTTTTTCCCTTTGAACATCCCTTTCCCAGACCCCTATTGTCGCTGCCCCCAAACCTTCGTAAGCCCCAAGCCCGGTGTGTAGCTCCGATAGGAACCAGCACAGCGCTCAGACTTACTCTCCATCCCCACCCTCCCAAGGGGCCAGCTTGGCTCTTCCTGTGGGTTGCGGGCCAGGTCAGGAGACTGGGTTCCAATTCCCGAAGTTGTCTGCAACAAATCCAGCCTCTCGGAAATCCCCTCATTGGGTTTTCCAGAGGTTTATTCTGAGGAGCTCAACCTCTACCAGAGCGAATCGTCCTTACCTTTTTCCTTCACACCATACCTTCCCCCCGGAGTTGAACTGCCTCGGACAAACCAACCTGGTGCAGCACAGACAACACAGGGACCGTTGCTTAAACATGTTAACTACATTTGTGGGACAATTAGGGCTTGGGCACCAAGAAACAGAAAAATTAGATGTGATTTCATAGGCATAAAGTGTCTATATTCAAATGCCTTAAAAGATCATTGGAAGGACCTTCTTTTATCGAGACTCTCTGTCACGTCCATCCCGCATTACTGTAAACAAGAGCAATTAAGAATTTATGAGAGGTTGTATCGAGTCAAAAATGTAGACACAGGGACTTCCTTAGTGGCACAGTGGTTAAGAATCGGCCTGCCAATGCAGGGGACACGGGTTCGAGCCCTGGTCCGGGAAGATCCCACATGCCGCGGAGCAACTAAACCCGTGCGCCACAACTACTGAGCCTGCGCTCTGGAGCCCGCGAGCCACAACTATTGAGCCTGCGTGTCACAACTACTGAAGCCCGCAAGCCACAACGACTGAGGCTGCACGCCACAACTACTGAAGCCCGCATGCCTAGAGCCCGTGCTCCGCAACCAGAGAAGCCACTGCAATGAGAAGCCCGCGCACCGCAACGAAGACCCAATGCAGCCAAAAAAAAAAAAAAAAGTAAACACAAAATCTCTGAGACCAAGAAGGGCAGATTCTCATGGTAACCCGGGTCCGGGTTCAACACTTGCAATTAAAGTACTGAAAGGTTCTAGAAGGCTTACAGTGAAGAGTCCAAGACTGAGTTCAGCCCAGCAGGCTCTGCAGGGAAATAACACTGGAATCCCGCTGAATCAGTGGGCTTGGGTTTAAGGATCTGTAGGACTAAAGACTTGTCGCTGCTGAAGGAAAAAATTTGACTCGATTTTTATCCTTCTCCTAAATAAACACTTTTTCCCCCCATTTACTTCTGATATTACGATGACTCAATGGACATTTGCAAACATGATTCTTTTTCTCTTGTAGCACAATAAGTAGGATCTTCTCTAAAAATCTTTCTTCCAAAAAGAAAAAAAAAAAAAGACTTGCATTTGAAGGAAGCATTAATATTTCCCATCCGTATTGGCTCCTGAGGGTGGGAACTCATATCATATTCAGATCCAACCCATGTGGATTGGCGTGTGCAGGCCTGTAAGTCCCCAGCAAGTTCCAGGTGCGGGAGTCTTTAGCTACTCAGCAAATGCACCAGGTTCAAGGGTGCGAAGTGCTGATGAGAATTAGCGGCTTAGCTCTGAAATCAAGCCTTCAGCCTGTCTTCAAGTTGAAATTTCACAGGCGATACTGATTGCAACACCTCCTCCAATAGAAAGGTCGAAAGATGCGTTTTCACTTTGTGAAATGAATAGACATAAGCATTCATGGAATGTCCAAGCTGAGAGGGGTTAAGGAGATCATCCACGTTCCAGCATTGGACAGAGGATGGGGGTGAAACTCACCAGAGCCCCAGGATCTGCCCAAGTCTGGGCAGAACCAAGGGCGTCCATCACCAACCTCAGTTCTAGGGCCCCCACCTCTACGTCCAAGACCACGAACACATTCCACCATCTGCAAAATATTTGCCCATTTTGAGAAAAAAAAATATTTAAAATTTGCATATTAAATTGCAGTAAGCATAAAGAAATAGATGTAATTTTTCTGGCCGTTTCAAGCTGTCATTTTACAAAAATTAGTTCTGTATGAGTAGACAGCACGTAAACACATACAAGATTCAAAATATATAAACGGATGTAGAGTAAAAATACCTCTCCCTCCCACTCCTGACCTCCAGGCCTTTGGTCCTCTTCCCCAGAGGCAAGCATGAGTTTCCTGTGTATCCTTTTAGACAAAACACTAACGGCAACCTTTTAAAAGTATTTAAAATGCATTTTTGTACTTTTCCCTTGTGATCAGAAATGCCTTATGGATACTCTGGCCAAATAATACATAGTTGTTGCCAGGTAATTTCTCATGAAGGCTAAAGAGTGACAACCTAGAGGATTTGAAAGTTAGAGGGGGAAGATTGTTGCCTAAGTGCTGCATTCTCTCCATATTTTGTCTCTAACATCTGTATTTTCCTCCTAGAGTTCCTGTGTCCGTCAACAAGTGAACACACAGGATGAACAGCTCACAACAAGGCTGTTCAGAGTTTGTGGCTCTCAGTGACCACCTGCCTAGATTTAGAATATTCAACAGAAAGCCAGTCCTTTACTTCTGAGAGACGAAACTTCACAACCTTGCCTTTCCAGATAATTCGTCATTATCTGTGATCTAAACTCAAGGTCCACAAAGAATTAAAGGCAGAAATCAAGGACAATCCCTATTGCATCTCCTTTTGAAATTTCTCTAATATTTGCGCACATGAGCATCTCCTCCCTACCCCCAATCCCAGACCCACTGCTCCAGGTCAAGACCTCTTTCTTTGCTGGGATTATTAATGTAGACTCCCTTTTGTTATTCCAGCATAATCCAGTCACTGGAGCTGGATCCTGAGAGCCAGCAGGAACAGGCTGCAAAGCAAAGTCAGAGGTTAACAGGGGCCACACATCATAAAGAGTTTAGCTTTCATGGTACTGACACTGATGTTGAGATGCAGG
The DNA here is from genome assembly GCF_005190385.1 of Monodon monoceros. Lineage (NCBI taxonomy): Eukaryota > Metazoa > Chordata > Mammalia > Artiodactyla > Monodontidae > Monodon > Monodon monoceros. The sequence continues at coordinate 22,919,926 of NW_021703773.1, forward strand.
ATTTGAAGCAGAGGATACACACACACACATATGCACATACATATAGCATATATTTAAATCACTCAGGCTGCCACGTGAAGAATGGTTGTAAGGCAGCAAGAGGCTTTCCGGTAGTTTAGCTGGAGGGGGTCTTGGGGAAGAACAGAGGACTGGATGGTGGTGGGTGAGAGGTAGAGTTATTTTCAGAGATGTGTGTGATCATACTGGTTGTAGACTGAGAAGAATGGTCCAGCAGAGATAAAGTGATGAGGTAGGGATGAGAGCAGCCTCCTGGAAGAAGCAAGTCATTAATAAGGCAAGCAAGGGGATGGGACACAGGTGGAGAGGTTGGCTTAGGATAAGAGCAAACAGGAAGCAGAACAGAGGGTGTAGCTGAAGGCACAGGTGGTGGGGGGTTTGGGTGATGGGGCGATGAGGACCCCATCCCTGATTACTTCCCTACAGTTGTGTGTGTGTCCATCCCTCCTATTAGGTTATAAGCTGTGAAAGGACACTTTTCTCGGTCACCCCTCTCCCTGCTCCCCCTCAGAACTAACGTGATGTGAACACAGAGAAGACTCATGGGGTGAGGGGTTATTTGATTGAAGGGTGACATTTTGGCAGAATGATTATCTTAAGTTAAAAGCATTTGAGATTTTTTTTTTTCTCTCTTTTGGCCGCACCGATCAGCTTGCGGAATCTTAATTCCCCGACCAGGGATCGAACCCTCGCCCTCGGCAGTGAAAGCACCAAGTCCTAACCACTGGACCGCCTAACCATATGCCTTAAGTTAAAGGCATATGAAAAACAGCAGATGTAAGAAGGTTGCTTCAACCTTTCTCTCCCTGAAATCAGGAGATGAAGCTCCCACATGAAAGATGACCTCCCTACCCCAGGAGGAAAAGAACATTCTAATCGCCAGAGATGGGACTCAAGGCCAAGGGGAATCTGTACAAACAAAGCTTGTTAAACTAACCCTTATCTTCCTAGTCAGTTCTCCACGATGGGCTGCCCTTGCCCAAGTCCCTTTGTCTTGTCATGTTTGCACAATTTTACTACTCTTTGTCCAACTTTTCATATAAGTATTTGGTTCTAAGTACTTCTGTGGGTCTTCATTTTCCTATGGGGGCTCCCACGCACATATGAAAATCTATCTGCTTTTCTCCTGTTAATGTTTGGTGGGTTTTTTTTGCGGTACGCGGGCCTCTCACTGCTGTGGCCTCTCCCGTTGCGGAGCACAGGCTCCGGACGCGCAGGCTCAGCGGCCATGGCTCACGGGCCCAGCCGCTCCGCGGCATGTGGGATCTTCCCGGACCGGGGCACGAACCCATGTCCCCTGCATCGGCAGGCGGACTCTCAACCACTGCGCCACCAGGGAAGCCCTCCTGTTAATGTTTTATGTCAACTTAATTCTCAGGCCCAACTGGAGACCCTAATAGGGTAGAGGTAAAGTTTTGCCTCCTGTATATCACTTCTGCTAGCAATGTTCCACCTAGCAGCCCTATCTGGAAACAACTCCAGCTCACACACCAAAAAATCTCCTGGGAAAAAAACACAAACTGGCCCTACTCTAGCCTGGAGCTGCACTTAGAATGGCCAAGCTTCTTTTTTTTTTCCCCCCCGTTATTTTTAGTTTGCTTGCTTTTTTGGTTTTGTTTTGTTTCTTTGTTTTTTGGCCACACCGCACCCTGACCAGAGATGGAACCCATGCCCCCTGACGTGGAAGCGTGGAGTCCTAACCACTGAACCACCAGGGAAGTCCCAGCCAAGCATTTATTAACTGGAAATAAATACAGTGAGAGACCTGAAATGTCAGCGGCAGCATGAGGGATGAGACATGATTAAACCAAGCAGTGGGTACAAAGAAATCGGGAGCATGACTGCCCTCCCTGCTGAAGCCAAGCTGCTTGGTTGAATCCCCCCGTCTCTCTGCTCCATTATACACTCTAACAATACATGAATTGTCTACATACTACATGAATTGTCTCTAAGCAGAATATGCTAGACTAATTAGCTCTGTCCCACTGCTGACAACCTGCTCTTCCCAGAGTTCTGTTCAGTCTCTAGTGGTTGCAGCCTGTTTGGAGCAGAGCCTGAGGAGGAAACACAAATCATGACCCCCCTCTGGAATTCTCCTCCTTACGGGCCCCCTCCTCTGGGGTGGGCGTGTGACTGACACCAAAACAGAAACTCATCTGCCCACAGGGAGGACACTTCAGAGAGTTGTCCAGCTAGCTCCCACGAGGATTAAGACATCCGGTTTTCTCCAGCTGAGTAATTGCTAGGTTTCCTCATTAGACAGGTTCCTTTACCGCAGGGCTTTTTCAGCATGGTACCATAGCAAAGGAGTCTCGGTTTCTGGTTAGGCTTAGGGTCAGCGTCTGGGCACCTCATACAGAATCATCTGGAAGGAATTCTCCAGGCCCAGCCAGTGAGAATGCCAGGTGTCCAAAAGCAGACTCCTCACCCTGGATGGAAAGAGCGAGGCTCTGACCGGGCTGAAGGGGATCGTCCACTAATCTCAAGTGTCTTTCATAGGCTTTCAGAAATCAGGAGGTTTCTGAGCCAGGAAGCTGAAATAAAGTAACGCAAACAGTAGACTGGAAAGCAGAATGGAGGTTGTTCTAGAGCAATCTCTGTAATAAAGCAAAACAACTCTCTCTTCCAAAGGTTTGAAACCTCTTGCAACATTTCCAAAAGTAACAAACTTATTAATCACATTTTTATAGAACAAAGAACATCATACAACTCATAACCATGTATCAGTCCTTATTATTCCTGCCTCGATTGAGAGAGGCCCTTTGGCTCCATAGAATGAATATATTTCCACAGTTCAGGGTCTTGGAATCCTATTAGTGGTGTGTGTGCAAGACTAGGCTGTTTCTGTGGTCCAGTGTGGAGAAGATCTCATGCAAAAACAGATACACGAAGTCTGCAGCACGACTTGACTATGCTGGGAAAGGCAATTGCTATCTTTCGGAAAGCATCCCTGCTTTTTGGTTTTGTTTTATAAACTCTTCTCCCCCAACTTTTTTTTTTTTTTTTTTTTGGCGGTACGCGGGCCTCTCACTGTTGTGGCCTCTCCCATTGCGGAGCACAGGCTCCGGACGCGCAGGCTCAGCGGCCATGGCTCACGGGCCCAGCAGCTCGGCAGCATGTGGGATCTTCCCAGACTGGGGCACGAACCCGTGTCCCCTGCATCGGCAGGCGGACTCTCAACCACTGCGTCATCAGGGAAGCCCTCCCCCAACTTTTTATTACACACTATTCTAATAGTTATATGTATGTGTGTACTATTTTTGTTGTTTTTGAACCATTTGAAAATAAGTTGCAAACATTATGAAATTTCATACCTAAGTACTTCAGCATGCATCTCCCAAGAGTAAGGACAGTCTCCTACGTAATCGTGATCACAACTAAGCCAATTAACAATAATTTTGTGATATCTAATATCCAGTTGTGGTCAAATTTCCCCAAGAGTGTCTTTTGTAGCTTTTTTTTTTCAAGCTAGGACCCAATCAAGGTTCACACATTGCATTTGTGTAGGTCTCTATTACCCAGAATGACTCTCCACCCCCTTGTTTTCTAAAACATTAACTTTTTGAAAGGTCCATGCCAGTTATCTCACATTCTGGAATTTTCTGATTGTTTTCTTATGTTGTAATTGAACTTGTTCTATCCCCTCTAGATGTTAGATCTAGATACATTTGATTTGATTTAGATTCAACATGTTGATAAAAGTCTTCATAGGTGTTGGGTATTTCAGATTACATCGTGTCACAAGGTACATAACAGGGAACTGTCTCCCTGTTAGTCATGATGTGTTTGGTTAAAGTGCTGACAGCCAACTCTTTCCACTGACTTGGTACATTTCCTTTTTTCTTGGCCCATGCCACGTGGGATGCAGGATATTAGCTCCCCAACCAGGGATCGAACCCGTGCCCCTTTCAGTGGAAGCACGGAGTCCTGACCACTGGACCGCCAGGGAAGTCCCGGTACGTCTCCTTTTGAAGTGAGTCAATAATGTGTGGGGTTTTACTTTGGCACCATGTAAATATCCTCTTCTTATGAGGATCATCTTGGTTGGGTGGATAAAAATTCCAAACCCTTTCAACTTGACTTATTTAGTGATCCCCGAGTTGTGGGTCTCCATGTCTGTATTTCAGCAAAGACCATGTGGTGACCTCAAAATTCCATCTTGAGAACTTTACATTCCTGGGGAACTGAGAATCCAAGAAGCAGAACTGTTATTATTGGCTGGAGGCAGTGAGTTGATGACTCCAAATTTAGGAAGAAGACAAAGGTAGGAGGGATACAATAAATACAGCACTGCTGCAAAGTCGAGGATCAGGTTAGAATGACCATCCTCCGCCACTAGGTGCAGATGTACATCAAGTTAGTTGTTTATATTGAGGGTCCTCAAGAGTGGGCCTGATACAGCTGACAGCACTTTTGAGATAAAGGAGTTAGAGGCTTCCTTCCTATTCCTGGGTGGGCAGAAGAGATGTTAAATTAGCTGACTGTATCAATCCCTGTGCTGCTATAGGCCTCTTCTGGAAACTCCAGGCTTGTGTGGATGGGCCACTTAAGTGGATGGGCCTCTTTAAATCACTCTCTTTTATCCCCTGTATTGTTTCAGCTTTTTTGGACTCCTTGGGACAGGAAAACTGAAAACAAGGCAACTAGAAAATGAGCTGAAATAGAAAATGGAAAATTTTCAATAAGTATTGAATGAAGGCAAAATCAGACAGCTTAGAGAAATGACAACACTGTCAATCATGACAAAAGTCAGGGAGACTATGGAGTATTTTGAAAGGAAGCAGCAAAGATGCCAACTCATTTAGAATTCCTTACCACTACCACCAAGTCTTTAGAGCGCTCTTAACAAGGGCAGAATAATGACTAAGCCTTGCACATCCCACTTTTTGCAATCTGTTGATGACGAGCCTGTGTTTGACCTGGGATCTAATCTAGAAGCATGGATCTCTGCTTCCCCAACTCGATGTAGCCCGAACATTTCCAAGTACTTCACTCCATACTAAGAAAGTGGGGAAAACCAGCTTTGGAACCCAGCAAACAGAAAGGTAAATTCTCTTTGTAGATCCTTTTTAACTCAGTCTGTGATGAGTTGACCACCAATAACTTGTTTTGATCTTGTGCAAAATTATCTGCATAGAATAACAATCAGAAAGCCAGCCGCCTGTCTGTGAAGAATGTCTAAGCTCCGTTAGAACTGCAGTAGCAAATGGGTTTGATCTTCAGCACTACCGCTCATCAACTGATGAGGGCTCCTTCAGACTGATTGGGAAGACTTTTGGAGGTCACTGTAGCTCAGCAGTAAAGAATCCATGAAACACTTAACTCTTGTCTGGCATGGGAAAGTAACTGCAGCACTTTTGCCAGATATTTTGTTACTATACCTCCCTTTCCCCAAAACAAACAAGACTGGTGTCAGTACCTTCCTGGAACATAGCATTTTGTACATTTCTTCTAACCTACTGTGACCTTGCACATTTGCTCTTTGATCTTCGGCTTCTTTGTGTGGAGAACAATACTCTGGAAAAGAAAGCATTTGTACACTGACAGAGGCCACCCTGGGAAAGGGCCTCCCTGATCACAGTAGTACAGTTGTGATGTCTGCATAGCAGAGCATGGTTTCCTACATCTTGACACAGGAAATCAAAAGCCCGAAGCTGACCCTTCAACTTTCCCAGCGGACAAGCAGCAAGCCTGGTGTGTGTGGCTTGATCGTTACAGAATCTGACAAATTTTGTTTCTGAGGTCATAGTAGGTTCAAGTAAAATTTCAGAGAGCCCCGCCTTCCTTTATTCAGACCAGACTTCCAGTAGGCAATTCGTATTTTGTAATACTGACTGTCCATTTAATGCCTCCATAACAGGGGTTTGTGTTATAGAAATACGCTTTATTAAAATTGATTTCTCATGTCCTCTACTCAACATAAAAGTTTACTTCTTCCTTTGGAACCAAATGCATTCCTGTGTTTTTCTCCAAAACATGTTTTCTCCCCAAACTTGAACTAAATGCATCAGTCTTTAAATTTAGAGAAAGAAGGCATGAACTAAATGCTCCCATCATGCCCTGACAAGCAGATCCCCCAACCAGAATCACTCAGCATTACTTAGTGACATGTACAAACACCTGGGCCACTCAGCATCTTCATCCTAATAGGCCTACTGAGAAGGAATGATATGTTTAAAAACCAAAGACACTGGACTAGATTAACAAAAGTTTCATGACATTCACTCAAAAAATATTTATCAACGAGTTTCGCATGTTAGCACTGTTCTAGCACTGAAAATACAGCTGTGAAAAATCAGACATAGTTCCTGCTCCCAAAGCAGCTACATTCTAGTGGTAGGAGACAACCAACCAACCATATGTTATGAAGAAACATTAAATGTAATAGGAGGATAACACGTCATTGGAACATTTTCTCTCTTCATTGGTGTTTTTTCCTATTCTGAATCGTCTTTATTTATGATCTCAAATTTCCACAGATGCAAGTTTCGCTTGGATTAATGTCACATTAGCAGAACTAACAATATAACAATAGTAAAGTTCTCTGACAAGGTGAAGCTCTGATAACCCTCCTTTAGTTAGAGTTTCACAGACTGTGGTCTTCCTCCTAGCCTAGACGGCATTGGGTAAGAGCTTTGATGGGTCAGAGGAACATTGGACATTGCAAAGTATAAAACAGGTATCTGTGGAGTAGTTGGGTGGCAGAGGGAGCCAGTGAAATGGACATCTGAGAGAGCAACCTTGCAGCGGAGGGTAGAGGATGTGCAAAGACCTGAGGTCGGAGAGCGGTGAATGTGCTCAGGACACAGCAGTGGCCGATGTGGCTGTAACAGAATGAGCAGGAGAAGAATTGCCAGGAGAAGTTGGAACTCGAGCCAGATTAAGTGGGGCCTTTGAGGCTATCTTTAGGACTTGGATTTTACTATAAGATGGGAAGCCACTGAAAGAATGACTTGCTAAATCTCTTTAGCTGCTCTGTGGAAAAGAAACATAAGGCAACAGTGGAAATGGGAAGATGGGTTAGGAGGCTGTTACAATGGTCCTGGAGGCTGTGATTGACCCTGGTCTGGAGGAGGCGAGGACCAGGGAGCAGCAAGCTGCCCACTACATTTTGAAGGTCAAACTGAGAATTTACAGGGACTTCCCTGGTGGTCCAGTGGTCAAAACTCTGCACTTCTCAGGGGACATGTGTTCGAGCCCTGGTCCAGGAAGATCCCACATGCCACGGAGCAACTAAGCCCGTGCGCCACAACTACTGAACCTGTGCTCTAGAGCCTGCACGCCACAACTACTGAAGCCCGCATGCCGCAACTACTGAGCCTGTGCTCTAGAGCCCGTGCTCTGCAACAAGAGAGGCCACCGCCATGAGAAGCCCGCACACCGCAACAAAGAGTAGCCCCCGCTCGCCGCAACTAGAGAAAGCTCACGCGCAGCAACGAAGACCCAGCGCAGCCAAAAATAAATAAATAATTAATTTTAAAAAAAAAACAAAAAACTCCAGGGCAGTCTCACACACACACACACACACACACACACACACACACACACAAAGACTCTGCTCCTCCACTGCAGGGGGTGCGAGTTCAATCCGCTTTTGGGGAACTAAGACCCTGCGTGTTATGTGGCCAAAAAAAAAAAGTCCTGAGAATTTACAAACTTGTTTTGGAGTAAAAGAGAACAAAAGGAATCAAGTCGGCCTCAGCAGCTAGAAGATGGAATTGCCCTTTACCGTGAGGAAGAAGACTGGGAAAGGGTAGGTTGGTGGCTGGGAGGGCGTATGGAAATCAGGAGCTAACACGTCAAGGTCTGAGATGTCCATTAGACAAACAGCAGAGAGTGTTGAGAAGGCAGGCAGATGTGGAAGGCTGGATGTGAGGGTTGGGTTGCTCATTACAGCTGGGAGTCATCAGACTATAAAGGGTGTTTAAAGCCACCGTACGGGACAAGATTCCCTAGGGAGTGAGTGCAGATGGAAAAGACCTCTGAAGCCTTTGCCTAGGACACTCTGGTATTTGGAGGACAGGAACCGGGGGCCTATCCAGCAAAGCAGGATGAAAAGGAACAGTCTGTGAGGTTGGAGGAGATTCCAGAGCAAGTATACTTTGTACCCTGGTGGCCAAGAGGAAAACAAAAAAAGTGTTTTAAGAAAAAGTGATCGTTTGTGTTAAATGCTGGCAGGAAACGATAATGACAGAGGACTGACTTGAATTTGGTAACGTGAAGGCAGTTTCGTTGGAACGCTGGAGACAAAGCCATTAGGGAAAGAATGGAAGGAAAGGGAGACAAACATAGACAACACTTTTGAGGAGTTTCTCCGTAATGGTGAGCAAAGAAAATGGGACACCTAGTTGGCAGGGAATGTGGGCTGTTTATTGTCACTGTTTTTGTGGTTATTGTTTTCAGGATTGGAAGTATAACAACATTACATGGCAATCAAAACGTCCAGCGAAAGGGGGAGCATGGATAACTGAGACAGAAGGGACTTCCTGTGCACAAGCAGAGGAGTTGACCTAGAGAACAGACTGTCATCCATCATGGGGACATGGAAGCAGGGAGGCCAATGGTTCCGGGAGAATTGGCAGGTGGGGATCTCTGATTAACTTGGTTGTTGTTGTTTTTAGTGAAATAAGAAACGAGTTAATCACCTTGTGAATGTGGAGGGAGGATGGGTACTGGAGGTTTGAGAAAAGGAGAAAAAGTAGAGTAGGGGTCTCAGAGAGTGAAAGAGCAAAGTGACTCAGAAAATGTAGCAGGGTTGCTTGGGCTTTGTCATGACCGGAAGGAACGAATGGTCAGCACAGTTGTGTATTAATCTAGCTTCTCTCTCGAGCCACACAGCTGCAGAAGCCAAGTGGGGTGAGTTGGATTTAATCCGGGTTGAGGGAGGGAAAGAAGCAAAGGAGCTGAGAAGGTATGCAGGCAGGTGATGGGCACGATGGGCCATGGAATCTGAGTCAGGTAAAGCGCAAAAGGCAACCTGAGAAGCTGAAAGGGTGGGAAGATTTGGTGGGAATATTTTGGAGGCCCTGGTGGTGCTGAAGAATCGCTCAGGTCACGGTGGAGCTGGGAGTGAGTTAGAATGACGGGAGGTGGTGGTCAGAGGGTAGGAGGCTAGAAACTGAGAATTTATTTGGGGTAGTAGGTAGATTTTGGTAGTCACAAAGTCTGAGATAACACCATGCAAGTGCGTGGCTGAGGTGGGCTAGATCATTTGAGGTGAAGCGATCAAGGCTCTCATATCCCCTACATTTTTGGGAAAGACCGTGTATATTCTCACACACATGAGTTGACCTCTAAGATGTTTCATCATAAGCTTACATGAGTGCAAAGAACATCATTTCTGGCATATTATCTATACTGGCATTTTAAAATAAAACCATTACATCACTCAAATATATTCAATGGAATATAAACCCCGCACCATACATTTAAAAAATACCAACAAATAGGAGTTTAATATTTTTCCCTGAAATTATATTTCCATTCTGCTTCCCCCACAAGATAGTATCCTAATGATGTACTTTTATTCTTAAGAGTCATTTGATTACCCTATTATACTTCTTTGCAATAAAAATAGATATTCCTCTCTGAATAGATATTCAGAAGAAAGTTTAAAACTTTCTTCTGAACTGAGTATCGCAATCATTCGTTCACAATTGATTAAAATATTATCAAGGTGATGTTATTAAAAATAAGCTTAAATTATATTAAACATGACAAAGAGTTGGGAGTGAATTTTATGATACTTTGAGAAAAGGAGGTTTCTCAATATCAGTATTTCAAATGTTCCCTATGGTGCCCCAGAAGCTTTAAAAATTTGAGGCAACCAAATGGGTTACTCTCCAATTCTCGCACGGTGTCCAAGACTATAACAAAAAGTTACAGTAAAAAGTGGGTTATTTCTCATTGTTTTAGAATATATGGCACCCCAGAAGCTATAAAACTGGAGGTCATGCATCACAGGAAGATGGCGGTAGGTGGAGAATTTTGCCTTTTTTTCTGTTGTTGTAAAATGAACACGACTGTGAAAGGGGAGAAGGAAATTTTCCCTTTGCACATCATCCTCTCCTGGACTTGATACTTTATTCCCTTCAGAATAAACATTAAACTATTCTCAAACTAGCTTTATCAAACACATTTATAGGGACTAACTGGGAGCCAGTTACCTCTCAGTATATGGACATCAGCACATTCAATATGGCTGTAACTTAATCTTCTGGTTCCAGGAATAGTTTAGTTATCTTATCCTTCATGGCTATTGATCTTCCTGAAGACCCCAGCTAATGACAAGGTGAAACAGACTAAAAGATTTCCCTCTCTCTCATTGATCTGTGCTAGAAGTGGTACATTTGGAACTTTGTCAGTGACACTGTCTGGAGTTGTGGCTCTCGGGCAATCGGCGACCCCTTTCTCTAGAGGCCGTGTGCCTCATGCACAATCTAGGGTTTTGTTCTATCTATGGAAGATATTTCCCTACCCTCTCATAGACATTGTTTGACCATGACATTGGTTAAGCAATTCTGCCTTTTCAGTAAATGCGTTTTACAGAAACAAATTATATTACTTTGAGATAACAATGAAAATCTCCAAGGAAAACAGTTTAGTTGATCTTTACAGGTTCTAGAAGCACCACGACGTTAATTCTAATAAACTTTAGAGCCCACAGGGAGCAGAGGTCAGCTCTCCCAGCTACCTGACCCATATGGTAATAATAAAATGTGGCTTCACTTCAGATCCTCATTATTACTTGCCTTTTGTAGTCCATGTTTTCCCAGAAACAGGTACAAGATTATTAACAGTGGTCTCTTCTAGGGTTTCTCTGATCAAAATATGAAGGTTACAGTCCCTGTGTACCTTAGAAATCTAGGCCAATTCTACCAATCGAGAAACTGAACAAGTTAAATTATTTTCAAGATTGAGCTAATAGGCTACATAACCCAGTTATATTTGACAGACAATTCGTATTTGGGCAGTATTGTTATTTGTTGCATCAGATTCATTAAGGAAGCCTTAAAACACGTACACTTCCTCAACCCAATTGAGTATTACTGTCTAACAAACAGAAAGAAGGTGTAAGTCCCTATTCCTGACAGATACCTCCTAAACAATGGTATGAATGGTATCAATACTGAGGATATAGGAAGGGGAGGGGCTGGGGTGTAACTCCCTCTACAGTGCGATTACCCAGAATATTTGAATATGATCCATCTTCTCCTAGTATATGGTTTAGGGCAATATTCCCCCAAAATGTGAAAGGCCTCCTACTGCCTCGGGATATGAGTGGGTATTATGGGGGAAGTAGGTATTATGAGTTTGAATAGGCATTACAGTGGCAAGATTTCTCAGAACCTCTAATATGTACCTTCTGAATCTCTAAGAGGTGGGGTATAACATGCAAAGTACCCCAGCTTTCTTGGGCAGATTAGCACTCTGGGACCCTTGGAACACTTTGGGAAACTCTGGTTTGGAGCATAATCCCACCCCAAGATGGAAGATGTTGCCTAGTTACCACAGGAATGCTCTTCTAGTTCTATGTTCTATGTGGTACACTTTTGCAAATTACTTTTTCAGGCTACTTAAATTATCTTTGAACTGTCTTATTAATATCAAGAGTCAGGATGAGGTAGGTCTGAAATGGGAAAATATGTCAAGGAAATAAATGACACTCAGTTTATGCCTGGGGATTATTTACAAATGACTGTGTACAGTAATATCCTCTTTTAGTGCATAACATTTGCATCCTTGCCCCCTCAGAAGGACAGAACTCAGTGGAGCGTCACAAGTAAAACAAAGATTCAAGAATCTGGTAAAAACAAATAAACCAAAAACCCCAGCAAATCGTCTACCGTAACCCTACATGTAAAGTAGTAAAAAATCTACCTTTAGCTACTATTTTGCAACTCACTGGATTAACAAACGACTTGCTGAGGTACTGCAAACTCTCTCACACATAAAGTACTTCTTCACAAAAGCACTTTCCCACAATCCTAAATGTACTCTTGTTAGCTCAAAAGGAGCCACGTCTTGTTTCAGATCTTCAAATGATGCGAACGTGACATTTTAAAAAAAGTTTTAAAATCTCTCAGTTCCAGATCATTCAGAATTTAATCTACTACTGGAAAGAGAAATCTAATTAATTTAAGATGAATTTTAATAAAGACTTAAATAGAAAGAAAATAATCTAGATTCTTCTGTCTTTTTTCCTTCTCTTAACCAGCCATTGGAAGTGTCTGCTTTTCATGGTGCAATTAGAAAAGTTCCACTAAATTACACCTTAAATTCAGTCAGAATTATCCTGAAGCAACACTAAACTGATGTAGATGTAGAAAATATTCAATGCAATACTTAAGCACCATAAATTCAGGGCCAAACCTACTACAAACTTTTTGTGGTCAAAACTGAGTAACTTTTCAGTCATTATTTTGCTACAGTTTGTAGTCATTTAATCTGTGAGAATTTGCCTTTTTCAAATTGATAGGAAATATAAATTTATAAAAGCCAAAAGGCAAACGTGCTCTAAAGATCACAGAAGAAATTTTCTGCCATTTGGAGCAAGTTATGTCTCAAGAAGGCACAAAAGTACAATAAAAGTCTGTCTAAAGGCTTGGGATTCTTATCTGCTACCATGTTACATCCTTGGTAAGTAAAATGGCAAGTTATCCTCTCGGTACCAAAACCATTACTTCCCACTGAGGCCACGATCCCACATTACTCATCCAGAACCTGAAGCCCTGGGGAGAAAACTAGCCAGTTGGCCCAGCAGCATTGTTTATATGTGGGTAGTTTCTAAGATTAGTGTCCTATATAAATAAGTTAAGGGCCCTGGTCAAATAATTAGATCTTGCTGTTCAAAGCAAGTATATAGCAAAAGACTGCTATCTGAAGACAACTGAGAACAGCAAAGAAAAAAAATTCACATATTTGAAAAAAACAAATCCATACATTGATGCCCAGGCACTAGATCCTCTCTTCGAATCTATTTATTTTTAAGCTAGACACAAATTTGACCAAATGCTTTTCCAACACACAATAAACTGAAAGAGGGACACAAGCTACCAGACAGAGTCAAAGGATGAAAGCATCAAATCTTTATGTCCTACCATATGCCAGAAAGGATTGAAGGACATACTTAAGAAGGCAAGACATTTTTTTATCCAATACAATTCACATGTGAAAGACTACCTCAGTGCTTATAGGTACACAGCTACCCAATATACCAAAATATACTGCTACACCAAACATCTCATTCCTTCCATGTTTATGGCAGGCACGGACATAGTGGTGTTATCCAATTCATAAGGAAAATGGAATTTTTTAAAAATAACGGAGACTTCTAAATCAAGAATCCACTAGCAAGTGGGTGACTGAGGAAATTATCTGGAAAATTCTAGGAATTTCTTTGGGTCTACAGGTCCAGCAGTGACTGTGGACAAGGCTGCCCAGAAATCTCTCTCAACTCCCAAAGAGTGACATTGGAGGGGCTGCAGTGTTTTATCCTGAGGTTAGAAAACAGACGAAAATAAAACTTCTGTGGAGTCAGGATCACATCAGTTACTCTTAATAATAATACAGATAAGGCTGGTCAATACCTCATGGTGTTTACAGAGACCTTTAGCAAGAGGCACGTTGAATCTGCATGTAGCTAGATAAAGGCCTTTAAATTAAGACATGTTAACATTTCTGTTTTCTACTGATAGACAAGACTGAAACTACAGTGGTTAATCTTCGGTTGATTTAGGTGTTTCCCAGAGTAGAACGGTAAAGAAGTGCTCAAAATCCTCTTTAAATCCTTTCAATTACATCATGCAGAAAGACTCAATTTGGTGCTTATTATGTTTTTAACCCTTACCTAATATTATTTACTAATCACACCTTTTCAAAGAGAGGTGATTTTGGCCTCTGCTTTCACAGGCAATACTACAGAGGTGGAATTTAATAACACTGCCTTGTTTTCATTATATTTTAGCCTTTAAAAAAAATAAATTAAAAAAATAAAATTAAAATAATTTATTTTATTTATTTATTTTTGGCTACGTTGGGTCTTCGTTGCTGCGTGCAAGCTTTCTCTAGTTGCAGCGAGCAGGGTTTACTCTTCGTTGCGGCGTGCCGGCTTCTCATTGCGGTGGCTTCTCTTGTTGCAGAGCACGAGCTCTAGGCACGCAGGCTTCAGTAGTTGTGGCACACGGGCTCAGTAGTTGTGGCTCACGGGCTCTAGAGCGCAGGCTCAGTAGTTGTGGCACACGGGCTTAGTTGCTCCGTGGCATGTGGGATCTTCCCGGACCAGGGCTCGAACCCGTGTCCCCTGCATTGGCAGGTGGATTCTTAACCACTGCGTTACCAGGGAAGCCCTACAGTCTTTTATTCACAGAAAGTGATACTAATTTTCCATTTACCAAAGTGATATGCTCCCTTTTAAAAATAAATTGACATCAAAAAGTGAGTCGCTTTTTAAAGAAAAGTATTGAGTAAATAAGACTTTTAAATATAAAATTAGAATGGTTTACGGAAAAGGCAAAAACCCACCAGGCTCATTCTAGCGTCTGGAGTTTAGAAATGCTGCTTAAAAGTCTAGTTACCACACACACGAATTAAAAGCTGTTATTTTAGGGACTTCCCTGGCGGTCCAGTGGTTAGGACTCTGCGCTTCCACTGCAGAGGGCATGGGTTCCATCTCTGGTCGGGGAACTAAGATTCTGCACGTGGTGCAGCCAAAGAAAAAAAGCTGTTATTTTATAATCTAGTTAGTGAACTAACCAGTTAGTGAACTTTGTGACCAGAACTGTTTCCTATGAGTAATGTTAAGGGGCATGAATAATAACCAAATTTTCAGGATAACCGTATCTGAAATCACTCGTTTTACAGCTGAACAAACTGCAGGCCAAGGACAGGTGACCTGTGAGACCGGAGAAGCCCACAGCTGCAATCCTGGTCCAGAGCCCTGCCTTCACATTTAGGATGTGATAAAGGAGATTTGGTTTCTCTAATTGATATAGAGTTTAGGCAACATAGTAATTTCAAGATAACTTGTACTTTACTTAAAATAGATTTTGAATGACATCAAACCAGGACTTGATTCAAGGGCTAAAGAGCTGTCCAGCTTATTAATACCAACTGCTCCTGGAACACGGGCTCCTTTTATTTCAGGTGGGGGAGATGAGAACAGATTCCCTCAGAGGAAGCCACCTGCTGGGTATATAAAAAGGATGGGGCAGCTGCCATTTTTCTGGCTTACTGTGCAGAGATTTTGAAATTTTAAGTTATTTTGTACACTTTTTCCACACCTGCATCCAGGAGACAGAATGAGTCCATTTGAAGTTACGACCAAAGACTCCAGCTGCCCCTCAGCTCTGACTGGCACTCCGGGCCCATTCACTTGCCCCATCTCCCCAGTGAGAGTTTACACACACTTCCCACCAACGGCTGCAGACTTCCAACCCTTTTTCCGTCTCAGCCCTTCACTGGCAACGCGGAAGCTTTGGAAGAGAACGATCCCATCTTCCCAGTACAAAATCTAGCAAGCTATCTGCATTAACATCCATCCATTCACTCCAGAGCCTATGCACCACTAAGTTAGAGACTTTTGTTTTGGTCACTGCTTTATCCTCAGTACCTAAAATAGTGCCTTGTAAATAAGAGGTACAACAGGTCCGCAATAAATACTTGAATAAATGAGCAAAAACACTGCCCTGCCTTCTGACACGGGAACTGGCACTGTTCCTGGGCCTGTTGGAGGCTAACCTCGTCCTAGCTCTCGCTCTTTCTTGCCTGCCCACTCGAGTCAAATCGGCACGTAACATGTTTTTCTCCTTCCAAGTTAGAATCCTCCCTGAGCTCCCCTGCCCCTCAACTGCATCCCACTCCTATTTCCCTTTACGTGAGAACCGGAGCCGCCCAGTTGCTGGCTCTGCTTCATTCCCCTTCTGCTCCCACTCCCTTCTTGAAACACTTTCTTCACTTTTGTTTCCGGTGTGTCCCATTTTTCCGGTTTATCTCACCGAGAGATCTGGGAGTCTCCTTCGGCTGGCCCCTTTCAAATGTCGGGGTACCACAAGGCCCACGCCTCCCTCTCCTGGAACTATGTGCTTGCTACTCAAAATGTGGTCCCTGAACCAGCAGCGTTGGCATCACTGAGGAGTTTGTTAGGAAGGTAGCGTCTCGGACCCCATGCCAGACCTACTGAATCAGAATCTGCATTTTTGGAAAATTAGGTGACTCACATGCTTATTAAAATTTGAGAAGCACTGATCTAGTTACATGAGTGATTTCAGTCACATGACTTTAAACTCCCTTCACAGGCTAACTCCCAAATATTTATCCCCTGTCCCTTCCCCTAACTTCAGCCCCCCAACTCCACACTGGAGTCTCACTAGAAATCTATCAGGCACCTCGAACCCAAGTGCAAAACAGAAATATTGATCCCTCAAGCCCAAAACCCAAGTCATCCTTGTCACCCCTTTGCTTTCCAATCTCTGGACCAAAGTCCTGCTGATGGCTGTACCTTTAAACACAGGCAGTCCTACCACCTACCACCACCTCCGCTGCTCCCACCCTAGTCTAAGCCAGCAATATTTTTGGTACAAAGACTTCTGACAGTCTCCTATACCTCCCTATCTTCACCAAGCTCCCTATGATAAGTTTGCACAAATTTTCCATCATGTCTTCCAAGAAGCCCCTCCCACATTACATCAAATGCTCTAGTCAAACTGACAAGACTGTTCTGTTCCTCCCTCCTCTAAATCTTTGCCTGCCTCACTTCACTATTTCTTTCCGGTCTCAGCTCAAGGATCACTTCCTTAGAGAGACCTTCTTTAACCACATTAAGTAGAAGACTCACCTCCCTTTCTACTCATTTCCCCTCTCCTTACTCTGCTATCCTTCCCTTTTGGGATTTAACACCATTACCTGGAGAGATATATATATATATATATATATATACACATAACTCTGCCCCTAGAATGTCTGGTCCATGAGCAGGGACTGTTTCCTGTTTTTAAACCATCGCTACTTAGAACGGTGCCTAGCACACAAGAAGCACTCAAGTACTGAGTCCTCAAGTATTCTTGGTGGAACTTTTGGGGACAGGGGACAAACTCTCATGTACGTATCCACACTTATATAGGCTTCAGTCACACAAACCTGGATGTAGAGAATCCACTAGTGGTTTTCAATAAGTTCAAATTTTCATAATATGGCAGTGGTTCTGTAACTTTTCTGTACATTACAATCACCTAGGAATCTTTTAAAAATTCTAATATTAAAACTACATTCCAAATGAACTAGGTCACAACTGCTGGGTGGGACACAAGTATCAGTATTTTTTAAAGCTCCTGAGGTAATTCCAACGTGAGACCAGTTTGGGAAGCACTGGTATATAGTATGAGTTGGTAAGCACGGTATGAAATAGTATATGAAATCTATTATACTTAAAAAAAGAGGGCTTCCCTGGTGGCGCAGTGGTTGAGAATCTGCCTGCCGATGCAGGGGACACGGGTTCGGGCCCTGGTCTAGGAAGATCCCACGTGCCACGGAGCAACTAGGCCCGTGAGCCACAACTACTGAGACTGCACGTCTGGAGCCTGTGCTCCGCAACAAGAGAGGCCGCGACAGTGAGAGGCCTGCGCACCACGATGAAGAGTAGCCCCCGCTTACTCCAACTGGAGAAAGCCCTCGCACAGAAACGAAGACCCAACACACCCAAAAATAAATAAATAAATAAATTTATAAAAAAAATATATCAGTCATTCTCAAAGAGAACACATCTTCCAGGACTTTCCATGCTTGTTTTCCTGTCAAGCCTAATCCAAATTTTGGGACTTCTATTTGTAGGTTCATTTTTTCCCCATATGCTGATGCAAATTTATGTATGAAAGTGTTGACCTGTATGTGAGTCACATCTGGAAGCTTAGGGGGGCTTTGCACATACTGATATTTCTAATGGTGTCAGGTGAACAGCTCTATCCTGGTAACAAGGATATAATCACTAAGACAGAATGCTATATTCTCAAGAGAGAAAAGGATTTCTTCACAACTCAGTATTTCTTGCTCAATATAATCAACTCCAGTCATCAATCAAAATATCCTTAGGACAGAAGCTAATAAAATACTGTGCATTTACCCGTCTCTAAGCTCACCTTTAAACTGTCTTCACACCACAGAATGAAGGACAAAATTAATGAAAGAGAAAAACAAGTCCTTTGATTATTAAAATCCTCACTACAGTGCAAATACTGTAGACTTCAAAAGAAACTTGGAGATATTTAAGCCAACTGCATACTACAGATGAGTGGCCTGACACCCGGATGAGGTGAAATGATATGCCTAAAAGTCACACAGGAGAGCCAGAAGAGAAAAACACACTTTTTTTTTTCTTTTTCCAAACAAGCAAACAGGATTTTTCACATGTTAGTCAAAAAGAATCAAGATCATCAGATTAGGAAGAAATGAGGAATAAAAAGTATGTTACACATAGATTTTAAGGACTAGTCAATCCACTGCCCCCCACCCCTGAAAAACCAAAAAATTCTCCAAATATACGGACATATATCCATCAAGATGTTTACCCTTAAAATATCAGAATCTTGGAAAATTCAATTTTAGAATCTTGGAAAATTCAATTTACAAATACATTACTAATTGCATTGTTATAATGAAATTAGTTCATTAAACGTGAAGACACCAAACAGCACCAATACCAGAAAGTTAAGAAAGTAAATACACTATTACTTAAAATAATATGTAATTTCTGATTGGGACAGAAATGACCTATAGCTACTAGCAAAACTATTTCAACTACTGTCTGACATAAAGGCAATATTTAAAGACTAGTATATGCCATTTTCCCGCTGATAGGCCTGTGGCTAGGCATCCCAGCCATGGGTCAACATGAAAAATATTATTAAATGTCTTTTTAAAATTGCTCAACCTTGAACCATGACACTGCATAACCCAAATTTTGCCAATATAAGCCAATGGCAGCATTTTTGGTATCCTAACTGTCCCTACCTGTCCCAATTAAAACAAAACAACTCCCTTATTAAGCACTAGACTGAATGCAGCTATGAAGCAGCAGCAAGGTATTTATAAATGGGCTACTGACAGTGTATCAAAATGCTACTATGGAAAATAGAGCAGCAAATACTCTAATAAGAGCACATTATTCCACATGGAATCCCAAATTATTCTTATCTCTAGTTCCTTAAATTCTTGGAAGACTAGAGATGACCAAGTGTATGTATAAATGGGGCCAGGAAGAGAGAAGCTCTGAATGGTATAGTGTTCATATTTTAAATTATCCAAGATAATCTGAATGCTTACAGAGAACTCCAACTATATCTAAATTTTTTTAAGCACATAGACTAAAATGCTAGCAAAACTTTGGTGTTTACCCCAAAATTAGCATTGCATTTTCAGTGAAAAGGAAATAGGCATGGTTTGTGAAGTTATTATGTTCACACCACCCTTCCCTACTCCCTGCTCCTTTCATCAGGTGATCTGAAGATTACCTGGCTTAAAATATTTGGTAATTCAGTGCAGAAAATTAAGGTCACAGACAAAGTACAACAACTTTTAATACACCATTAATACTAATGATTAAAAATTATTGCATAGTCTTATGCATTTACCCTAAAACATTTTCTGAAAGTAAATTCTGAAAGAATTATATAAAAGACAAATAACCTTTAAAATGCAGATGGCCTTTACTACCTCGATCTTCTCTCCTTCTTTGTCTTTTCAGTACTTTTGTCCATCGTTTTCTCATTATCTCCCCTGCACTTTGGGCAATACCATTTCCCCTTTGGTTTATAGGTAAGTGAAACACATGAAAAGTGAAACCATTCAATTGGACACTGTTCATTGTCACATCCGATCATTTCCCCATAAGACACTTGGTTACATAAACAATATGTAGGTTCGTTGGGATCTATTGCAAACTCAACAGGCGAAGCTTCCCTCTCCTGCTTGGCCTTGGAACGTTTCTTTTTCTTGGCTGACTTGGATTTCTTTTCTTTAGGTGGCTGATCATCACAGTCTTCAATCCCATTCGTCATGTGACACAGATCACGGCTTTCACTGGTTCGCTGTCGGCGGGGTCTTCTCGAAGATCGTTCTGGTTGGCTGGAATCCATCTTTGCTTTATCTGAGGCTCGCTCACTTTCAGCAGGATCTTGAAAACACTGTGAATGTAGCTCCATTTGCCTTGCCCGATTTTCCACCAATTCGAGCATCTGTGTGACAATCTGAATTTTTTCATCTCCCAATTCTTGACTATTGATTAATGCTCTCTGAAGATGCTGCTGGAGGCGTTTTTTCTGGTTTGAATCATCTTCTTTCTTATATTTTTCATAGACATCATCAATTTCCTTTAATGTTTCTAAAAGAGGAAAAGAAAATATATGGTAGCACATATAACATTTTTCAAGTTAGTTATTTTTCACAGAATTGGTACAGTTAGAATGAACTCAAACCATAAGACCACACTCCTCCATAGTATGAATGCATGAGAAACATTTCATTTCCCTTACAAAGACCACATATTATCCAACATGAAAGTACATTTAGAGATAAACTAATAAAAAGAATGAACACAAAACTCTCTTAATACTCATTAATCTATATTAGAAAGGATAAGAGATGTGTGGCTAAGTATTAATCAAAAGGCTTTACTTGGGCAGAAACACTCTGTGCCACTTTAGAGTTCACCCAGTGCCATATCACCTATACTTCAGGTAAACCTCAAAACTACCCTGTATATAAAATTTCCAGGCTGGACTCCAGCCGTAAAACTTAAAAAGGTTCCAGGACTACTCTAGATTACTGTCCAACTGTGTTTACAGGGTTTATGGTTCAATCGATGACTTGCCACAGAACTCTAGAGAGACGCTATACCTTGACTTTCATATCATCCTCTGGACGTTCTTAACAAAGCAGACACAAGTAACTCTTAGCTTCCCATCATATTAGCCTGAATGGCTCTTTTATTTCATCACATGGGAGAGTCTGAAAATCAAACTATTTCCGGAGCAGGTTTAGGTTCAGGCTCTGGCATCAACTGACTAAGCTACTAACAAAATTATAGTAAAGTTGGCATTGGATCACTGTGCTTTTGTAGATAACTCAGCCGTTGGTTCTCAGCCTTTTGAACTGCTGATTTCGATATTGTATAGCATGAGGACCCACTTACATCAATTTAAAATGGCCGAGTCATTAGAAGGTATACAAATATCTGAAAATATAGTTCCAGATGTCACCAAAATTTACATAGATGTCTTATTCAAATCTGTTCTGTTTCTCATCCTTATGAGATACAATGCTATCTGAAAGAGTTCTGTCTTAGTAAAGGTGAAGAAACAAAAATTAACTGGAATTTATCACACTCGATGCCATATCACTGTTCTATCTTCTAATATCACTGCTCTAACGACAACAGAAATGTCAGACGACCAAATACATACACTGGGGGTGTCTGTGAGTAAGGTAACATAGAGCAAGTATTCAACACAACTTGTGAACTCCCGCCGCCCTGGAGAGTGTAGGTACTCACACTTGACGGACAACTGTTTAACCCGGGATTCATGACAATGTGCTCCCACACATTTGAGGGTACTCATACCTGCAGAGCATATTTTTAAACAATGTTCACATCTAGCCCATTTCCCCAGCTAGGTATGTAAGTGGATTTCTTAAGAACCCAATTTTCCTCCAGGAAAAATAAGGAGATTATATATTTTCCCCTCAAACACACAAAATGTGAGGTTTAAAAAATAAAAACAGGGCTTCCCTGGTGGTGCAGTGGTTGGGAGTCTGCCTGCCAATGCAAGGGACGCGGGTTCGTGCCCTGGTCTGGGAAGATCCCACATGCCGCGGAGCAACTGGGCCCGTGAGCCACAACTACTGAGCCTGCGCGTCTGGAGCCTGTGCTCCGCAACAAGGGAGGCCGCGATAGTGAGTGGCCCCCGCTTGCCACAACTAGAGAAAAACCTCGCACAGAAACAAAGACCCAACACAGCCATAAATAAATTAATTAATTAATTAAATAATAATAAAATAAATAAATAAAAGCAAAACTTATTCCAAACACTCTGTATCGAATAATCAGGAATTAGAAGCTAAATATATTATTTAATAGCAGCACATTGATATTATACATGAAGTAAAAATTCACATTTTTAAGACACCTTAATTACCCGGTGAAATAACACTTACTGAGCCTCTTCCATGTGACTTTCTCAGTAATCCCCACAGCAATCCCATGAGGAAGCCACCACTTTTATATGTGAAGAAAATTAAGCTCAACAGGTATCAACCCCAGACTTTGAACTCTGCCATTATCTGTCAGTCTGGCTCTGCTCTTTAAGCACTTTCTACTCAGCTGCATGGAAGGCACTTAAAATTAAGTACGAAATTTTAGTTCAAAGGTTATTTACCTTTGAACTATGAACGAGAAATACTGGAATAAGAATACTGGAACAAAAATTGAGGTTCTCTAATAACCATACCCCATAATAAATACTTCATTCAATTGTGAAATTGTTTTCTTCATTTCTCTATGTTTTTAAGGCTACTTTTGAGGTTCTTCAGTAACTTCTGAAAGTGTCTCAAATAGGTAGGAGAGAAATTTCTTTGACTACCTATATAATTTATAACATCGAATTTTGCTGTAAGTATTAAATCTAAAACCAGGAAATACTTAAGAACTAGCAAAGAAACAAAAAACATGAAAAACCAAGAACACACAAGTATATAAAGCTAATAGAAAACTGAAAGTTGAGCTTAGTAAGCATGTGCAGAGTAAAAACTAGATCACTGTTTTTGTATTACTCTTCAAAAGATCTACAATTTTAATGGGGCTAAAATTTTTTTAAATCTCTCGATCTTTCAAGGCCTAATACTGTTTCTCATGTTACCAAAGCTACTCCTGTCAACTTTAGATGGTCAAGATGGCAGATTTCCCTGGAACAAATTGCCCCCCCCCAATTCAAATGAAAAAAAATAGCTCAACTTTCGTGAAGGCAAACATGTCTTTAAAGAAATGTAAAAGCCTGCAAGCTTTACAAACTTCAGAGTTATGATTATTTGAAAAACTAAAAA
Source organism: Monodon monoceros (assembly GCF_005190385.1). Lineage (NCBI taxonomy): Eukaryota > Metazoa > Chordata > Mammalia > Artiodactyla > Monodontidae > Monodon > Monodon monoceros. Next base: position 22,943,032 of record NW_021703773.1, read on the forward strand.
TGTTCAACATACAATTTTTAAGCACACATGTACAATATATAATATTTTAAGGTTACAACTCAGGTATGTGCTCCATGTCTATAGAAAATACCTTTGGAGAGCTTTTATTTAAAAAAACAAACAAAGATTTAAATAATTTAAAAGTGAGCGTGTGCACCTGCAGCAGCCAGGCTGTGGCGTCAGACATTCCCCACTTAATTGGACAAGTTACTTAAACTCTGTAAATTTTAATTTGTCTGCAAAATGAATTTTTACTGCATTGAGTTGTGAAGATTAAATGAGATAATGTTCTGGACGTGGTGCAGCAATTGACACACAGTAAGTGATCGTATTAATTCGCTTCCCCCCAACAGAGATCAGTCCTGTCAGTCATATGGGTTCAAAAGGCAGAAATAAATTATAGGTGAAAAAACAGAGACACTTAAATGTTCTATCAGGCTACAGGCCCGAAAATATCACCCCAGAAATGCGTTCCTTAGACACTAAATCATAAAACTAGCGACGTGTCGAAAAACAGAGAATGGGTCCAAGAAGTTATCTTTTTAAAGTCCGTATGGCTGATTCCACATTATGTCTAAGGTCTGTTCCTTGATTCAGGGTTATTAAACCAAACGGCTCCCCATTTAAACTCCTCCCCTTGTAGTTACAGGCGAAAGGGCCACCAATGGTAAATAGTAAATGTACTCTCTGTAAAAAAGCTGATTCCAGGGAATCAACCCTAGCTCCTTGGGTCTGACCACAAAGGGTGGCTTTTGCCTCCGTACTTAAACTTGGCGAAGTAGGGACCCAGGGGTTAAGAGACGCCAGGCGGTTGCCCAGTCAACTAACCCACATCCTCCAGGGGCCCGGAAGTGACGCAAGGCCCGGAACCTACGCGGTGCAGGGGCCAGCGACGATCACAGTAGCTGTGTCTTTGTCGTGATTGAGTGATTGGGAAAAAGTCGAAAAATCAAACAAACATGTCCCAAATCCCAACACTGACTCCGCTCACGACGAGCTAATGTCCCGCACGGTCCCCTCCCGAATAGCCAATGTCGCCCAAGCCTTCCTGCAACCAGCCATTTTCCGGACGGGAGGCAGCGCGCGCGTCCGCGCCCCGCCCATGTCCTTCGTCACGACCGCAGGCCCCGCCCCCAGCGCGGGCGGGGGGTCCACCCCGCCACACACACCCCTCTCCCTTCCCCCGCGGGGACCCCTAGCCTTTTAACCATTTGGCTGAAAGAGCTGTGAAAGGCTGTGGCCCGGAACTTTCCCTGGGGTGGGAGAGGGAAAGCCTCCTCTATTCCCAAGCCGGGAGCCGGAGAGTCGAGGGAGGGACCTCCCCGGAGGCCGCCTTCGCAGCCCTCTCGCGCCCCCTCCCCCCTGCACGTTCCAATGCATCTGCTCTCAGGGGGTGGGAGCCCGAGAGGGGGGTGGGGAAAGCCAGGCCCCGGAGGCCAGCGGGAGTCCGGCCGCGGCCGGCCGCTCACTCCCCACAGTCCCCGCCCGGCTGCACGCTCCCCGGCCGGGGCAGGAGGGTTTGCGGCACCGGGCAGGCGAGGGCCGGAACAAATGCTTCTTAAAATGGCTGATTCCTCTCCACACCAGCTGCAGCCGCTGGGTCTGCAGAGGGGGCTGACAAGCGGCCACCACCCTCACCCTTGAGACCCCCGAGAAGTCCTCGCCGACCGCAGCGGGGGAAGGGAGGGCCGCGAACCCGGTCTCCAGTCCCGTTCCCCCGTCCCACACACCAGACACCCTCTGTGCAGTCGGGAAGACTGTCACAGGAGAAATGGAAAGTGGCACTTCCCCGGGCAGGCTCCGAGCGACCGTGCCCGGCAGCCAGCGGACCCGAGTGGGGGAGGACCTTACCGGCAGCCCCGCGGCCCCTACCTTGATATTTGTTGTCCAGCTCTCGCAGCACGGACACGTTCCTCTGCATGTCGTGGGGCAACGACTCCACGCACTCGAGGTAGTCCTGCACATAGCAGGTGAGGAGCCGGCTCCGCTCCCCGGTCAGGAGCGCGGCCGACGAGTAGAGTTGCTGTTGCTGCTGCCCTAACATCCTGCCGCCGCTGCTGCTCCTCGCCGCCGCCGCCGCCGCCGCCTCCGCATCCAGCAGCCACACATGCAACAGCCACGGCCGCCGCGGCTCCTCTGCTCGTCAGCCCGGCGCCGCGGGGACACCGGCAGCCGCTCGAGAGGGCACAGCCGAGTCCCCCGATCTCTACTCCCCGCAAAAGAAGCCCTCACTCCCCGCCCCCGCGGTAACAAGCCCAGGGGCGGGGCGAGATCGGGGCTCCCTCCTTTTCCCCCTCCCTCCTCAGGACTAGAGCAGCGGGGATCCCCCCAGCGGAGCTGGCGCCGGGGTCCCGGGCGTTGACACTTCCTGTCCCCCTCGGAGTCACCAGATGCTACCAATGCCGTCTCGTACCTCGGATCCCCATGACAAGCCTCTCGCTGGCCTCTTTCCTCCCAATCACCCTCAGTGCCTGACGGAGAGTCTCTCACTGGACCGCCCCCGCCCCTCAGGCTGCGGCCGCCTCTGCGCCTGCGCAGGACTCCCTCCTAATAAGGCCGGGGGCCCGCCCCTACCGCCCAGCCGAAGGGTTCGCATTCTCCCGCCTTCCCTCCGCCACCCGGGCGATTGGTCTGTCAACTCTTGGCCCGGGGGTAGGGTGCGGAGAGCGGCCAAACTGTAGCCTGCGCCCCGCCCCCTCTTAAAGGGGAAGCACTGTCGGGTCCGCCTCTTTGCTCAATGTCTGAATGGGACTTGAGAGGGCAGGTGGCTGACCCCTTCCTTCCGTCCTTCCCACTGGGAGGGGGAGGCTTGGCCCAGCTCCCTCGGCCCGTTGTTACCGACTTCTTCCCCATCAGATGGATGTAGCGCGGCCCGTCGCGAGCCTTAAAAGGAGCAGCAGGCGGCCACCTTACGCAGCGACCCGGAGGGAGTCCTGCGGGGACTACGCGGCGGGCGTGAGGCGAGCGCGGCTCCGGGCATGCGCGGCGGCTGTGTGCCCGCCGGGCCGGCACCGCCCTCTGGCTGTGTCTTCCTCCAGCCGCGGCCTTCGGGCTCCCGGAGCACCGGGGCTGATCGCCGAGGTAGGCGGTGCCCTCGCGGCCCCCTGCGTTTCTTTCTCCCTTAGTCCGTCCGCTTTTTGAATCTCCCTCCTGGCTTCTGCGAGCTCTCGCCCTTCCGCAGACGCGGGGGTCTTCCGCCGCACCAGGACGTGCAGGTTTTGTCCACCCTAGGGCTCCTGAGGAATCGCGTTTAGTTTAGGCTCACTCTGCCCCATACCTGTTTGTCCGACAGACAACCTTTAAAAAAAAAAAAAAAAAAGTTTTCCCCCTGGGGATCAGAACGTTTAAACATTAAACGTAGGCAAGGGCTTCCTGGCGGCGTGAGGGGCACCACCACCTTAACATCTACGTAAGACTGAAAACCACTGGGGGCCGGGGTCCAGGGGTGATGGAGACGCGAGGACAGACCGAATCCGAAATCAGGCCCACGTCCTCATCTACGTGACCGGCCGACAGGGTTTAATTCCTATCTGGGGTTAAATGAAATGCCAAGCAGAGGAGTTGATTTTAATTCCAGATGGACTCAGTGTATATAACAGCGTGTATTTTTCAAAGAAATGGGCGTAAGGAGAACGAATACGCGGAGAATTTTAACGGAATGCCTATGTAAACAAGCACTATTGTGAGTAGTACATTTGAGTTAAAAAGAAAACGTGAGGGGGCGATAAATTGGGATTTCTTCTTATATCCAATTGGTTTGCAGCGGTGGGGCACCTGTATGATAACCTATTTAGGGCAGTTTTGAAACAGCTGTTAATAGTACGTAACCACTGACAGGGAAAGAGAAATCTAGACCTTGATCTAGAGGATATTTTAAATTTCAAACCGAAACAAAGCACTATTGGAAATTTGAGTCTTGGGAACAAGATAATATTGCTCAGGACTCAAAGATTGTCTTGTATTATTATCCTGTGACACTTGGAGGTTTTGACCACTTGAATATTATTAAGTCAACCCAGGCAGTCCAGTGTCTTGTATTTCTGAGAACCGTCTAGGGATTTTCTTGTCATTCTTTAAATCAGATTAAGCAGCCAGGTCTTGTCAAAAAAGTCACTGTTAAGAATTGAATTTTAATCACATTTTACTTAAACCCTACTATTTTTGTTTACTCATAGATTTAAATCAGCTAGTTTTTATTGAAGGCCTAAAATAATGCAAGATGCCTTATTATTTACTGATTCAGATTAGACACAGAACGCACATATGGATTTTATTCAGCCTGAGAAGTGATCTGCAGGCAGATATAACACATGGTTAGAAACTAGAAGTGAGAAAACGCAATGATTTATAATACCTAGAGCACTCCTTCCAGGAACCATGAACCGGATGAAGAAGGAAGGATGAGTATGGAAATGAAGACCTTTTAGAGCATTATTTTGACCTTTCATAATTCTGTTGAACAGGCTGAAAGGAAGCAAAAAGTCTAAATAATGATTTTGCAGCTTGTGTTGATCTAAACCTATAAAGAACACTCTCATATGGTAACCTATGTGTGTATATGAATTGTCAGACATGTGCTTTTATTGCTATATTACTTTATAAAAGTTAATCAAAGACTTACTCCTGCGGTACTTGTGAAGGCAGATTGTGTGAAGAGAGTAAAAAAAAAAAAATCACTGTACTCCCCAAACTCAGCCCTTTGACTTTGGTTATTTATCATGTCCTTTTCTTTTTAGTAATCACTTAACTGGAAATTTGGGGCCTTTTGAAATTGGGTTTCTGTACCCTGCTAAATGCAATATTTAAAAGTCCCCAATTCTCCACAATATAGAAGTTAATTGGTGACGTTTAATTGTATGAATAAAGCAAAAAGGCATCTTATTTGCTCTTAAGTATATTTTCTGAAGTAACCCTAAAAAAGATAAGTAACCTACACCCCCAAATTAGTAGAGCTATCTGAGGTTAACTTTAATTTCTAAATCAGTTACTGTGAGACATCCCTGGTAGAAATGTTTAAGAGATCTCTGGTAGGCCCTTATTTATACTGTAAAGGGAGGGGGGACCACTTCAAACTCTGATGGAAAACAAACTAGCAAGTAGTTCTGAAGGTTTCCTAGAGATACCTCCTGAGAAGATTCAGCTACTGCTTGAGTCAGGACAATTAAATATGAAGTCCTTTTTTTCTTTTTAATATTTTTTAAAACTTTATTATGGAAAATTTCAAGCACACACAAAAGTAGAGGTAATAGTACAATAAATCCTAATATACCATTCACCCAGCTTGAACATTTATCAATATATGGTCCTTAATATTTCACTCCCTTATCCTTGATGGATTATTATCATTTTCTCTGTACTTTAAATATGAACGGATAAGAGAGAACTTTTTAAAAACATCCACAATACCATTATCCCATCCAAAAATTATCTTACTGTCATTTAATATCAGACAATTGAAATTTCCCTATTGTCTCATTAATATTATTTTACACTTGGTTTGTTCAACAGGATCTAAACAAATTCCACACTGCATTTGGTTAATGAGGTCTTTTCTAAACTAGTAAAAGGCAGTTAATTCCCTATTTAATTCAGGGAAGCAGATAGCAATGTTTTTTCTAAGGAAGATATTTGGATTGTTAAAAAGCACTGTTCAAAATGTAGGGAAATTCAAGAAAATCACTTGAAACAAAATCCTCATATTGAAAGGTCACCAATTGATAGCCCACTGTAGAAATGTAATTGTACCTAATGCAAATAAATAAATCCTTTAAAAATCTAGACATTTGCTTTAGAGTGTAATTTGTTCTAGAAGGTCCAAGCATTTTAAATTGTACTGAAAAAACCTGAAACTTTAAATCAATTCATTAGTACAATAGGCGACAACAATAACCACAAATACTAACAGTCTACATCTCCACTGAGCTCAGTTTTAAAGCATTTTTGATTGCTTTATTGCATAAGTAGTACACCTTAATTGTAGAAAAAAATAAAGCAAAAAAGAAGACATATGAAATCACTAAAGACTGGAACTAGGTCTTCTCGGTATCTAAGTATACTCCCAAGATGATTCCATTTAGTTTTTTGTTTTAAGGAAACACTTTGTCTAGGACTAAAGGACAAAGTTAAGAAAATACCAGATTCTTGAGATGGAATATTGCTAATATGAGTACTGTTAGCCTGTACATTTAGTTTATGAGGTAGGCAGCGCAAATGGGTGTATACAATCAATCATACTATGGGTTATAGTACTGTGCAGCAATTAGAATGATCACTAACAGCAAAAGAGGATCCTAAACCTTTTAATGAAGGTACTGTGAATGACTGGGTCTATAGTCATAGAATTTTCAGTATGATAAAATGTCATTCCCATAACCAAGAAGAAGAGCAAACACGTATTATCCACTTTGGTTATCCCAGAGAGAAAAATAACACGTATGGTATACTTTGCATATTGCTGACCAGAAAAACATTCAATTTTCCCTGGATGGTTACCATAGTTACATGAGCCGTTTATAACATCAAGAGGAGGAACTAGGTCACAGTATTAAAGGAGTTTGAATTATGCAATTATGTTTCCTAAAAGCAGGGGAAAGGGTTTAAAATTTAGGGAAGAGAGATTTATACTAATGTTCAAAATTGAAATTCTAGTCTAATTTTGCTGGTGAAACAATAAATCTGTCTAAAATTAAATGGTTGATATTGTAGGTGTAAATAGTTTATCCTGTACAAATAATGTAATAGCTTGATCCATAAGTGTGATAAAAGAGATGCCAGCACATTCTGTCCTTGTCGATACCCCTTTATCTTAGTGAGCTACCTTACCTTAAAATGTTTTTGTAGATAATCAATAAACCCAACAATAGCCTAGAATCTTGGAGTAGCCAAAACATGTAAACTGAAGCTTTGACCTCTTACCTTTGCAAGTTTGAGATTAAAGCTTGGTACAATGCCTGTCATATGCTACTCTTAACTTGTTGAGATTTTCCTGTTAATTTCATCAGAGAGACAGAGAAGGGTGGTAAAGAGGGAAGGTGTTGAAAGCCATGTTAGCATAGACTTCATCCTCTTTAAATTATTTGTGTTTCTTTTTTTACTAAGAACCTCAAAAAGATAATTTTATTCAAGAACTGTGTCTGTTGTATCAGAGCCCTGCACAGTGCTGAATAAATAGAGGTTGGATGAAGGAAAAGCAAAGAAGGGGCTTCCCTGATGGCGCGGTGGTTAAGAATCTGCCTGCCAATGCAGGGTACACGGGTTCAAGCCCTGGTCCGGGAAGATCCCACATGCCGCGGAGCAACTAAGCCCGTGGGCCACAACTACTGAGCCTGCACTCTAGAGCCTGCGAGCCACAGCTACTGAGCCTGCACGCCACAACTACTGAAGCCCGCGCACCTAGAGCCCGTGCTCCACAACAAGAGAAGCCACCACAATGAGAAGCCCGCGCAGCACAATGAAGAGTAGCCCCCACTCGCTGCAACTAGAGAAAGCCCGCGCGCAGCAACGAAGACCCACTGCAGCCAAATAAATAAATTTATTTTTTAAAAAAGAGAAAAGCAAAGAAAAAACTTCACCTCAAGGTTGCACAATTTCAGATGGTCATTTTTAATCTTCTGATCACTATAGACTCATAGACTCTGTATAGCTAAAACTAATCTTAGTTCAGTGATTTCCCTCAAAGGAAGAGAGAGCAGGCAACAGGCAGCCTCACTGAGTAGCTGGATGAGCCACTGCTGCTGATGTTAATTCATCATAACCATCATGTCTGTAGGGAAGGATGGGGAAGAGGTTGAGAATCCCTATTATAACGCACCTCTAGACCAATTTTTTTTTTTTACAGATGATAATATGGGGACCCAGAGAAGTTAAGTAACTTGTCCAGGGTCACACAGCAATTCATGAAATAAGTATACACTTAAAAATTTAAGAGTAAAACAAATATTAGTTAATTTTAGCTGATAATCATTGGAAAGGAGAAAAGTACCCATAGAAAAAACAAAAACTTGGGATATTATAAAATTACTTTTTCTGAGAAGTCTTGCAGCAAATTTGACAAAATTACCTCTAAAGGAAAATCAGAATTTCCTGAACAATAATTTCCAAAATAATCATAAAATCAAAAGTACTACAAATCATGTATCCTTTAGACATTTATTTTCAAGGGCAAATGCCTTATGCCTTCAGCTCTAGTTAAAATAAGAATGGCCTTTTAAAAATAAAACTCATGCTACTGGCCAGGAGCTTTTTGCTGAATCTTTTGTTCCTTGTAATGATTCTAATTGATTACTTAATGAGGCTTTATTGGAGCTGTTGTTACATTAATTGCTCTTGGCAAGGTTAATTTAATCCAGCACTTTGGTGAATATTGATTTAGCTTCTGAGGGTAAATTTTAAAAAATTGTTTATCTAATTTATTTCCGTAAATTGGAGTTCTCTGACTCTTATCTATGGAAACCAGTATATCTAGCTTTATTCAATATATCTTTCTGCAAAATTGTGTTAAAACCTTATTTTGCTACAAGTAATTTTATAAATTTATTTATTTTTGGCTGCATTGGGTCTTCGTTGCTCCGCGCAGGCTTTCTCTAGTTGCGGCGAGCAGGGGCTACTCTTCGTTGCGGTGCGTGGGCTTCTCATTGCGGTGGCTTCTCTTGTTGCAGAGCTTGGGCTCTAGGCGCACGGGCTTCAGTAGCTGTGGCTCGTGGACTTCAGAACGCAGGCTCAGTAGTTGTGGTGCACGGGCTTAGTTGCTCCACCGCATGTGGGATCTTCCCAGATCAGGGCTCAAACCCGTGTTCCCTGCATTGGCAGGCGGATTCTTGACCACTGTGCCACCAGCGAAGCCCCTACAAGTAATTTGAAATGTGCTGGTTCTATAAAATAAAAGACCCACATTTTAGAAATATTTAACAAATAATTTACCTCATTTTCTTTTGTTTTCTAGACTGCCCTCAATTGTTTTCTGCTTGAGAAAACATAGGTTGTGTCCTTCATTATCTGTCTGCAGCCACGGTGTGGCATCTTTTGCTTGTTCTAACTGTGGTTTACATTCCAGATCCTTTAGCATAATACCCTTTGGTCACAGAAATGACATCTTCAGGGAGACGACTTTGAAGAAATGCCTGAAAGTGACAGTAGAAATACTTTCTTCTGTTACCTGCTGAAAGTAAGTACTAGAATTAGATTAAAAAAACAAAGATATAAAAGATATGGGGAACAATTTCTATGGAAAGTATTAGAGGCTAAAAAGCTTACTGTTATGGGAAGATAGAAGAAACAGAGAAAGGAATGATTACTTCAGCCATTAACGGTGGTGGTACAACAGAATTAAAGTTTAGGGACCATGATATTTAAATTATATCTACAGAAACTATTTGTTACTCCTTTATGCATAACAAAAAGTGCAGTTGTAATACAGGGTTGGACTAATAGCCTATCTAACATAATCTTTGGAGAGTGGCATGTTGATTCAAAAATAATTACAAAAGAGCCTAGTGACTTCCTTACATGATGTTAGTTTTATTATTTTTTTAATTTATTTTATTGACATATAGTTCATTTACAATGTTGTGTTGATTTCTGCTGTACAACACAGTGATTCAGTTATACATATATATACATTCTTTTTCATATTCTTTTCCATTATGGTTTATCACAGGATATTGAATATAGTTCCTTGATGTTAGCTTCAGAATATGCCTAACTTTTACTATTCAGGTAAAATATCTCTGGAAGAATAGTCCAGTGTTATCTATGGTAGCAGTTTGCCTCTGATTTAGAGCCTGGGGATCTGGAGTTGGAGGGAGACTTAGTTTTCACAAATATCATTTTGCACATTTGATTTTTTTGGTACACATATTGCTTTAACAAAATTTAAACTTTATTTTTAATATAAAAAAAGCAAAAAGCTTTCTGTACATTCTGCAATAACAAAATGCATATGAATACTACCCACTGGGAAAGGAGCACATGAGTAAATACACTCAATATTTAGATTTAGTTCACTTTTTTGAGAATTTTTCTGGTACTACTGCTAGTAATGTCTATACTTTACATACTAGCATTCTAATTGCAAATATATTGTTACACAAAAATAAAATTAATAAATACCACATTGTTAATCTTGAAGCTTTTGAAGACGTCACACTTTAGACACTGATCTAGGCAGTTTTGGCTCAGAAATATATTTTTTTGTGAAGTTTTTTTATCAGTTTAGGAGAAGTTATGTGTAGCTTTTTTCTCATTCAGTATAGCCCTCAACTTTTTAAGAGCTTTCTAAATTTTTGTGTGATCTTACTTGAATACCTTAGGATAAGATGCAATACTTCTCTTATCATTTTTATGAGTTAAATGTTTTAAAAATTCACATTCAGGCTAATGTTCTGTGTTCATGCCATCTATAACTTGTACCTACAACCTCAGAAGGGAACCGCGAACTGTGTCCACCCCAGAAGGAGTCCTTCCCTGATGTCTCTTAGTGAGCTGTGGTCTTCTCTATAGGATTGAAATTTAGCAGAAGTATCTAATGAAGAGGAATCTGAACATAGCAGTTGAGGAAGGAAAAAGATTGGGAGAAGAGCCCAGATGTCATAAGGCAAAGGGAGGGTGAGGTACAGGAAGCAGCTATTATTATTTCTGTTGCGTGGCTCAAAGAACTCCAAGAAATTGATTCCATTCCACTGGGCATAGTTTTCAATTTAGGATAGGAATTTATTTTTTAATAAAATTGATATTAGTGGAAACACACGGGAAACAGACAGGAAAACAATTGAACATAGTGACCTGAGTGGTTACAATACCTCATATAAAGCATCTTTTTCAGAAATTATTCTTCCGTGTGTGGTGGGTTGCTTTCTAGGTAAGAATGGGAGTGACAACTCTGCTGTAATGAATAATGGCCTGGGTGGGGAGCGGGAAGGAGAAGCCAGGAGGGAGTAACAGGGAAATGAGGTTATGTGGAAGGAAGGAGATAGATTCAGGAAATTTCCAGGAGGTAATATCAACTGGGTTTAGTGACTGTTTTTAGGGGGCGGGGCCATAAGGAGGTGGTGGCAATGTTGTGCAGAATAGAAGATCCAGGAAGCAGAGCAGGTTTGTTGGGAAAGATACAGATTTAAATCATACAAGGTTCATAACCCTGTAGGTTTTTTTTAGGCCTCCTCTTCCAAACAGCATAAACTATTGCTTCCTAGATGTAGCCTGCTTGTCTGTAAAGAACAGCCAGCCATAGAAACTGGAGGCTGGGAATGTGTTGGGAAGGGTAGAGAGACTAGAGGAAATGATTTAGATGTGCAGTGGTCTTAAAAATATTTTGCCGCAAGCCAGGACTTAGCTAGCTTTGTATCACTTCTATTAGTAAGACGGGAGTCGGTAATAGGGGATAGCAAGGATGGACAGACCCTTGGGAGGAAGAGTTAATGCAGCAGGTCTGGTTGCTTATTCCTTGCATGTCTCCAAGGAAACCATGACTGACCCGGCCAACCCTGGGAATTTGGCTTGTGGAATGTTCTTTATGTTAGTGACAACTTTGTTGTGTACACCTGGAGAAATGGAACACGCCATACTGGCTTGTCAGGTTGCTTTGCACAACACGTACACCTGGTTTCATCGTTGGGGTCCTGAGTCTCAGTTGCCATAGCTGATTGTATAGCAGAATGTGTGGACATTAATAGCTCCCCATAAAAGCCTTGGACCCTGAGACTCAGATGGGCTTCCTCAGGTAGAGCTATTCCATACATGCCTGTAGTTTTGCTGCTAGACAGAGAGAATTCCTTGCAGCTTCAGGCCAAGAACATTGGAAGCCTGTGCTGACCTCTCTGGACTTTCCCAATGCATCTTTTTCCCGTTGGTTTTGCTCTCTCTCCTTTGCTGTAATAAGTTTTAGGCATGTTTATAACCTGCTATTGAGGCTTGTGAGTGATTCTGGGATCACCAAAGGAAATGACCATATATAAAGTTCTGAAGAAATTTAAAACCCAATTTGTCCATTTGAGCCTCGATAGGATTCACTGAAAAAAGAATAATCAACATACGCAAGTATGTGCTATGTATGGATTTAAACAGAATCAAATCTTTGGTCCATGTCCAGGAGACATTTATAGTTTCTGTAGGGATGTAGAACACATATATAGAGTGTTAGGAAAATGTCTACAGGCATAAGTATAAATAAAATCAAATTAGCAATAAATGTAGAAGCAAGGCAGAAAAAGAGAGTAAAATTTGTAGGAGTCAATCATGGTTTATGGAAGATGGTGCGTATTTAAGAAGAAATATGGGACCATGTTGTCAAATAATAGCTTTTGCTTTTCTCCTTCATATGTACTTTCACAGTATGTAAAAGAAAATGAAATGAAAAACATTTTTTTCTGGATTTTATCTGATGAGTGCTGAGTTCAGCAGAACTTTGACTGAATTATTTGTGTGGAATCAAAATTTGCACTAAATCAAAATGTAAGTATTCTATGTAACAATATTTTTTGAGCCTACAGTTATTAATTATGGCTATGAGTTAATATTCTCTTATATTATCATTCCAAAGACTCCACCCAACTCCTGTTATAATCAATAAATCATATCTAGTATTTCTTCAGCTATTTAGTTAAACTGCTTACAGCCAAAGATTAAGAATGGACTTTGAAAGTTCTGCTTCTGGTACTAGCCAGATAGGTCCCCTCACCCTCCTACAAATAACAGCTATAAATTCTGGATAAAATATTTTAAAAATACCAAAAGGCACTGGAAAGCAAGCAAAAGAAGGCAAATTCTGGAGGGAAGTCAATACTTGGAAGAATGAAATGGCACTTAAGGCGTTTCCTATTTTTATGTCTTTAGCCTGCAGTGCCCAGTTTTGTAGGATGACTTAAACTTAGAAACTTGCAGATGTACTGGCTCGAAGAGCCAGAGGTTGGAGACCAGGGCAACCACAGTGTGGTACAGGGCCTAGAATTAATATCATGTACTGCCTTGACATCTGGTAGAATCAGGAATGTTATGAACAGCCTAACACCAAGTTCCCTTCCCCATCTGCTCCCATGGTCCTAAGATCCCCTAGCCAAACAACCCTTCTTGTCTCGGGGACCAGGTACATTTCCTGCTTGTACCTGAGTGGCAGGTTTCATTTCCCTGCAAGCCTGTGGAATTATTCAAAGAAACCAATCCCATCCCCCGACAGGAACCAGGGACTACCTTGATACTACAAAATCTGCCTCCCTCAGTACCTGGTTGTTTGCTGTGTTCTCTGGTGTAACCCTCATGTGTCCCTGAATGGTGTCTGGTGTCCTCCCCCAGGCTATGAGTATGCGTGACTAGTAAACTGCCATCAGTCTCACCTGACAAGTGCTGGGTGTCATGTATTAGGCCATTCCCATAACCCTAGGGTGGGAATCCTTGCCTCACCAAAGAGATGAAGAAGAGGCAATTAAAAGAACAAAAATGGAAAGTGGAGGAGAAATCCCAGAAAGAAGAGAGTCACAGAGAGGGAGCCTTAAAGTCTGTGTGGAAACTGCCCAAATCTCTAGCTAATTCCTAAACCACACATGTGCAAGGTGGACTCCAGGCAGCCCAGATAAGGCCAAGAGCACTGCACTGAGTTAGAGTTTGAGTTCAGCCAAGTGAACAGAATGCCAAAACAAAAACGTTGCTGCTCTTTAGAGAAACATAACAGAACTGAGCATCTGAGATGCTCAGTACATCATTCACTATGTCCAGGATGATATCTAAAACTACTAGACATATGAAGTATGAAAATATAACCCCAAAACCAATCAATGGTGACTAGCCCAGGATGAATCAATTGTAATTCGAGACAAGGATTTTTTTTTTTTTTTTGCGGTATGTGGGCCTCTCACTGTCTCGGGAAGCCCCGAGACAAGGATTTTAACGCGGATCTCACAACTATGCTCAAGGACTTAAAAGAAAACACCCTTGTAATGAATGAAAATATAGAACATCTCAGAAAAGTAAAGAGATTTTAAAAACTGAAAGGAACTTCTAGTACTGAAAAGTATAATGTCTGAAATAAATTTTTCACTGGATAGCCTTAAGATCAGAGTGGAAATAACAGAAGAAACTGTCTGTGAATTTGAAGTTAGATCAATAGAAATTATTCAATATGAAGATCAGAGAGGAAGAATACTGTAAAGTGAAATAATGAACAGTACCTCTAGGTAACAGTACCTATAAGGTAATACTGAAAGATCTAACATGTAGGGTTCTAGAAGGAAAAGAGAGAATGGGGCATAAAAATTTTTTTTGAAGGAATATGGCCAAAATGTCCCCAAATTTGGTGAAAGACATAAATAGCCAGATTCAAGAAGCTCATTGAAGCCCGTGCAGTCTATAATGAAAATCACATCTAGGTACAGCAGAGTCAAACTACTGAAAAGCAAAAGCAAAGAGAAAGTTTTGAAAGTAGCCAGGGAAAATATTATTATATGAGGGGAACAAAGATTTGAGGTACTACTGACTTCTCATGAGAATCAAGTGAAATGACATCTTTAAAGTGCTAAAAGAAAAGAAAGAAAAAGTCAACCCAGAATTCTCTATCTAGAAATATCTTTCAAGATGAAATGAAATAAAAATACCCTTCAAGGGCTTCCCTGGTGGTACAGTGGTTAAGAGTCCGCCTGCCAATGCGGGGGACACAGGTTCGTGCCCCAGTCCGGGAAGATCCCACATGCCATGGAGCGGCTAGGCCCGTGAGCCACAACTACTGAGCCTGCGCGTCTGGAGCCTGTGCTCCGCAACGGGAGAGGCCGCGACAGTGAGAGGCCTGCGCACCGCGATAAAAAAAAAAAAAAAAAAATCCTTCAAGAATGAAGGCAAAATAAATACACTTTCATTTAAAAGAAAACTAAGAGAGTTTATCATCAGCAGACCTGTACTACAAAAAATGTTAAACGAAGTTCTTTAGACAGAAGGGAAATAACACTAGATGGAAACCTGAATGTTCAGGAGGGAATGAAGAACACCAGAAAGGTAAACATAAATGGCTTTTTTCCATATAATATCTTTAAAATATATAACTTTAAAGCAAAAATTATAATGTTATATAATGGAGTTTATAATACATGCAGATGAAATACATATGACAACTATAGGTTAAAGATAAGAGGGGAAGTGTAGGGTTCTTGTATTTTATGTGAAGTGGTGCAATATTAACTTTAAAAACACTGAAAAGGATGTGTATTGTAAGCCCTAGACAACCACACACACACACACACACACGCACACACACAGAGAAAACCCTAAAGGTTTTGCTAAAGTTAATCAGTTAGAATGGAATTCTAAAAATTGTTCAAGCAATCCCAAAGAAATCAAGAAAAGAATAATGAGGGAGCAAAAAACCAGATGAGACAGACAAAACAAATAATAAAATAGACCTAATCCACATCAATAATTACTCTAAATGTAAATGGACTAAACAATCTAATTAAAGGCAAGAATTGTCAGGATGTATTAAAAAGTAAGACTCAGTTATATGTTGTCTACCAGTGATGCAATTTAAATATAAAAGCACTGATAGGTTGAAATTAAATGGATAGATAAAGATGTACACAAAGTATAAGCATAGGAAGGCTGGAGTGGCTATATATTACATAAAGTAGATTTCTAGACAAAGAGAATTATTAGAGATAAAGAGCAACATTTGATAATGATAAAATAGTCAATATATCAAAAAGACAATTATAAGTGTGTATACACTTATAACTAACAGAGCTTCAAAATACACGAAGCAAAAATAGGTAGATTGAGGGAAGAAATAGACAATTCCATAATCATAGTTGGTAATTTTAACACCCCCCTTCCTCAGGAATCAACAGGAAATGTAAAAAACAAAAATTAGTAAAGGCATAAGATCTGAACAATACCATCAAGCACCTAATGTTTAACTGACCAACAAGTGCAGAAGAATGAACTAAAACAATTTTTATGATGGATTTGGAGATAGAGGTCCTTCCCTTTTACTGTTGAGTCATATTCTATTTACAAAGTTATATTTCCATTCTGCCCTTTGACTGATTAAAATTACAAAATACATTTAAATTTTTTTCCAAATTTGAGCTACTTTGTACTGTAATAAATATCACTTATCCTGAAACTATGACCATTTCCTTCCTGAGAGAAGTAATGAGTTTATTCTAAAGAGAAAATAGGGGCTTCCCATAGCTAACTCTCATTCCTATCTTTAAATTCTCCAGAATGTTTAAATATATATATTCTACCTCCTACCTTGCTTGAAAGTAATTGACCCAGAAATATATTTTTCTGTATATAGCATATTTCCCTTTTAGTTATGTGTAAATTCTGTTTTTATAAATCCAGTTAAAAAAAAACTTCACAGATGAAGGAATAGGCTTGAAGAGATTAAGTATCTAGGCTAGATTCTAGCCTGAAGTCAAGTAGCTCCTGAATAGTGGAGTCAGGTATTCTGGTTTCTAATAAAAGTTTTTCCATTATCCTGATATAAATTAAAAGAATCTTTTAATAATACAAATTCTCATTTTATTTGTTGTATAAATTTAGACTTTTATAGAAGTATTGTCTTAAAGTGACACCTGTTTGCTTTTTTATAACTGCTTAACTATTGCAATGTATTTAGCATTTTTATAACTGATGAGAAATATTTAGTATTCTCCATTATTGCATAGTAGTAATTGCTTCCAACTTTGCCACTACAAACAACACTACAATGAGCACTTACTTGTGAAGTTCCCTTGTGAACCATTAAAAACTTTCTCTAGAGTATATCTAGGAACGAAATTACTAGATAATAACATGTGGACTTTATCACTTCATTAAATACTGCCAAATTGACCTCCAAAAGGGCCACGCCAATTAACACTCCATGAGTTGTACATTTGGGTTCTTCCTTCCTTACATCCTCACCATCACTTGTTTCTATCCAACTTCCTAATCTTGTTTAATTTATTGGATTAAAAAAACCCATTATTTTTTCAGTTTGGATTTGATTACTGGTGAGGTTGAGAATCTCTTTATGAAAATTCTTTGACCATTTTCTTTTATTGATTCCTGTTTCTTTATTTTTCTTACAGGTTTGCATAAGTTCTCTGTAGCTATTTTTCCCCTTATTGGTTTTCAATATTGTAAATATCTCTTCCCAGTCAGTTACCTATGTGTTAACGTTGCCATTATGTTTTCTTTGAATGAAACTACTTAATTTTGGCATACTTATATATCCACTTGTAAATTGAGAAGCTTCTTTTAAGAAATTTTAAGGAAATTTTCCTCTTTTTAATAGGTTTTTAAAAAATGTTTCACACCTTTAATCCAACTGGAATTTATTTTTGTATATGGTGTATAGTGGAGACAAATTTTTATTTTTTCTTCCGTGAAGCAAACCACTTTTCTATCATGCATTGAATCATCCTTCTTTTATCCTATGATTTGTTATACAACCTCTGTGTGACTCAGCCCTCGTGCACATTCCTGGCTCTATATCTTGATTCTGTTCTGTTCCCTCGGTCTTTTTGTCTTTCCTTACCAGAAATACAGTTTTTAAGTTTTGTTGGCTCAATACCATGTCTTAATATTTGATAGGTGAATTCCCTTCACTTTCTCAAATTATCTTAGCTAGTTTGAGGGGGTTATTTATTCATAGATATTTTAACTTTCATTTGCCAGATTCCTGTAAAATATCTCGCTAGGATTTTTATTGGAATTGCACTAAATTTATAGATAAGGTGGGGCACTGAACAATTTTACAGTTGTCCCAGCCAAGAACATGATATAAATATCCATTTAAGCAGGATTTCTAATTGTCTCTTTATTTCTTTTCTTTTTTACTTTATTTGAGTATTTTTTTTAAAAAACATGCACATGAAATGGAAATCAAAAGAAAGCTGTAGTAGCAATAATCATATCGGATAAAATAGACTTTAAAATAAAGAATGTTACAAGAGACAAGGAAGGACACCACATAATGATCAAGGGATCAATCCAAGAAAAAGATATAACAATTATAAATATATATGCACCCAACATAGGAGCACCTCAATACATAAGGCAGCTAATAGCTAATAGCTATAAAAGAGGAAATCGACAGTAACACAATAATAATGGGGGACTTTAACACCTCACTTCCACCAATGGACAGATCATCCAAACAGAAAATTAATAAGGAAACAAAAGCTTTAAATGACACAATAGACCACATAGATTTAATTGATATTTATAGGACATTCCATCCAAAAACAGCAGATTACACTTTCTTCTCAAGTGCACATGGAACATTCTCCAGGAGAGATCACATCTTGGGTCACAAATCAAGCCTCAGTAAATTTAAGAAAATTGAAATCATATCTTTTCAGACCACAACGCTATGAGATTAGAAATCAATTACAGGGGAAAAAAACATAAAAAACACAAACACATGGAGCTAAACCATACATTACTAAATAACCAAGAGATCACTGAAGAAATCAAAGAGGAAATCAAAAAATACCCCCAGAGACAAATTACAACGAAAACACGATGACCCAAAACCTATGAGATGCAGCAAGAGCAGTTCTAAGAGGGAAGTTGATAGCCTACCTCAACGAACAAGAAAAATCTCAATCTAACCTTACACCTAAAGGAACTAGAGAAAGAAGAACAAACAAAACCCAAAGTTAGTAGAAGGAAAGAAATCATAAAGATCAGAGCAGAAATAAATGAAGTAGAAACAAAGAAAACAATAGCAAAGATCAATAAAACTAAAAGCTGGTTCTTTGAGAAGATAAGCAAAATTGATAAACCTTTAGCCAGACTCATCAAGGAAAAGATGGAGAGGACTCAAATCAATAAAATTAGAAATGAAAAAGGAGATGTTACAACAGACACCGCAGAAATACAAAGCATCCTAAGAGACTACTACAAGCAACTCTATGCCAATAAATTGGACAACCTGGAAGAAATGGACAAATTCTTAGAAACGTATAACCTTCCAAGACTGAACCAGGAAGAAATAGAAAATATGAACAGACCAATCACAAGTAAAGAAATTGAAACTGTGATTAAAAATCTTCCAACAAACAAAAGTCCAGGACCAGATGGCTTCACAGGTGAATTCTGTCAAACATTTAGAGAAGAGCTAACACCCATCCTTCTCAGACTCTTCCAAAAAATTGCAGAAGAAGGAACACTCCCAAACTCATTCTATGAGGCCACCATTGCCCTGATACCAAAACCAGACAAAGATACTACAAAAAAGAAAATTACAGACCAATATCACTGATGAATGTAGATGCAAAAATCCTCAACAAAATACTAACAAACAGAATCCAACAACACATTCAAAGGATCATACACCATGATCAAGTGGGATTTATCCCAGGGGTGCAAGGATTCTTCAATATAGGTAAACCAATCAATGTGATAAACCATATTAACAAACTGAAGAATAAAAACCATATGATCATCTCAATAGATGCAGAAAAAGCTTTTGACAAAATTCAACACCCATTTATGATAAAAAACTCTCCAGAAAGTGGGCATAGAGGGAACCTACCTCAACATAATAACAGCCGTATATGACAAACCCACAGCAAACATCATTCTCAATGGTGAAAAACTGAAATCATTTCCTCTAAGATCAGGAACAAGACAAGGATGTCCACACTCATCACTCTTATTCAACATAGTTTTGGAAGTCCTAGCCATGGCAATCAGAAGAAAAAGAAATAAAAGGAATACAAATTGGAAAAGAAGAAGTAAAACTGTCACTGTTTGCAGATGACATGATACTATACATAGAGAATCCTTAAGGTGCCACCAGAAAACTACTAGAGCTAATCAGTGAATTTGGTAAAGTTGTAGGATACAAAATTAATGCACAGAAATCTCTTACATTCCTATACACTAACAACGAAAGACCAGAAAGATAAATTAAGGAAACAATCCCATTCACCACTGCAACAAAAAGAATAAAATACCTAGGGTTAAACCTACCTAAGGAGGTAAAATATGTGTACTCAGAAAACTATAAGACACTGATGAAAGAAATCAAAGATGACAAAAACAGATGGAAAAATATACCATGTTCTTGGATTGGAAGAATCAATATTGTGAAAATGACTATACTACCCAAAGCAATCTACAGATTCAATGCAATCCCTATCAAATTACCAGTGGCATGTTTTACAGAACTAGAACAAAAAAATCTTAAAATTTGTATGGAGACACAAAAGACCCCAAATAGCCAAAGCAGTCTTGAGGGAAAAAAATGGAGCTGGAGGAGTCAGACTCCCTGACTTCAGACCATACTACAAAGCTACAGTCATCAAGACAATATGGTACTGGCACAAAAACATAAATATAGATAAATGGAACAGGATAGAAAGCCCAGAGATAAACCCCCACACCTATGGTCAACTAATCTATGACAAAGGAGACAAGGATATATAATGGAGAAAAAGTCTCTTCAATAAGTGGTGCTGGGAAAACTGGACAGCTACATGTAAAAGAATGAAATTAGAACACTCCGTAACACCATACACAAAAATAAACTCAAAATGGATTAACGACCTAAGACCAGACTCTTAGAGGAAAACATAGGAAGAACACTCTTTGACATAAATCACAGAAAGATCTTTTTTGATCCACCTCCTAGAGAAATGGAAATAAAAACAAAAATAAACAAATGGGACCTAATGAAACTTAAAAGCTTTTGCAAAGCAAAGGAAACTACAAACAAGACGAAAAGGCAGCCCTCAGAATGGGAGAAAGCATTTGCAAGCGAATCAACAGATGGAGGATTAATCTCCAAAATATATAAACAGCTCATGCAGCTCAATATTAAAGAAACAAACAACCCAATCCAACAATGGGCAGAAGACCTAAATAGACATTTCTCCAAAGAAGACATACAGATGGCCAAGAAGCCCATGAAAAGCTGCTCAACATCACTAATTATTAGAGAAATGCAAATCAAAACTACAATGAGGTATCACCTCACACCAGTTAGAATGGGCATCATCAGAAAACCTTCAAACAACAAATGCTGGAGAGGGTGTAGAGAAAAGGGAAGCCTCTTGCACTGTTGGTGGGAATGTAAATTGATACAGCCACTATGGAGAACAGTATGGAGGTTCCTTAACAATCTAAAAATAGAATTACCGTATGACCCAGCAATCCCACTACTGGGCATATACCCAGAGAAAACCATAATTCAAAAAGACACATGCACCCCAATGTTCATTGCAGCACTACTTACAATAGCCAGGTCATGGAAGCAACCTAAATGCCCATCGACAGACGAATGGATAAAGAAGATGTGGTGCATATATACAATGGAATATTACTCAGCCATAAAATGGAACGAAATTGGGTCATTTGTAGAGATGTAGATGGATCTAGAGACTGTCATACAGAGTGAAGTAAGTCAGAAAGACAAAAACAAATATCGTATATTAACGCATGTATGTGGAACCTAGAAAAATGGTACAGATGAACCGGTTTGCAGGGCAGAAATAGAGACACAGATGTAGAGAACAAACGTATGGACACCAAGGGGGGAAAGCGGCGGGGAGGTAGGCGGGATGAATTGGGAGATTGGGATTGACATACATACACTAATATGTATAAAATAGATAACTAATAAAAACTGCTATATAAAAAAATAAATAAAATTCAAAAATTAAAAAAAAAGTACATGCACATGGTAAATCCAAACAAAAGGGATATACAGTGAAAGTAAGTATAGTCTCACCCTTCATCCTGCCTTCCCAGCTCCTTTTCCCAGAGAAAGCCAATTTCTTAGCAGTCTTTCCAGAGATTTTCTATGCATATACTGGCATATATGTGATAGAATGTTTAAGGGGACTCTTGCTGTCAAAATTTTAGCTGAGGGAAGAATTTTTTATATGTTTTATTCTAAACAGACCATCATGCAAAAATTTCAGCATGGATACATAGGTCTTGACCCCTTATCTATGTTAAAGATATGAAAATGTTAAGAGAGAAGATTTGTGAAGATTACTTTAGAGTTAGCTGTGTTGTGGAGTCATTCAGAGAGAAAGGGTGGGGAATACTTAAGGTCAAGAGAGAGTGATTTCAGTGAGAACTGTCAGAAAATCTAATATGTTTGCCTATAATCAAGGAGACACAGTACATTAACTGACTCACCTAGAAAATCTAAAAACGAAGAGATGGGTAGGTCCTGAAGAGGCAAGAACGAAGAAAGCTTTGTTGCTACTTTGGTATCAGCCTGCCATTCTTGAGTTTGGCCTAAATTTGCTCAAATATTTCCTGCAAATCAGATGAGGGCCACAGAGCCTATATTTATTTATTTATTTTAAATTAATTTATTTTTGGCTGTCTTGGGTCTTCGTTGCTGCATGTGGGCTTTCTCTAGTTGTCTGCAGCATGTGGGATCTTCCTGGACCAGGGCTAGAACCCGTGTCCCCTGCATTGGCAGGCAGATTCTTAATCACTGCGCCACCAGGGAAGTCCCTATAATTATTTAAAATTCTGACCTAGAGGAACAATGGAACTCTAAAAAAAAAATGTCCCCGTGGAATGGCCCGTGGAAGATCCTATTTGCAGCAGGAGGAAAATACACTGTCTGAGTCATAATACGGTCATTCGTTCCTAGTTGTGGTCTCTGAAGGACAAAAGCGCCTGCTGTAGAGAAGCACAGTTAAACTCTTGCCAGCAACAGGGAGTGAGAAGTCGTCTGATTGAGTTATCAGATTTAAATCTCTTGTGATCAAGTATGTGCACACGGTCCTGTTCAAAATCAAATGTTCTCCAACAGTCGTATTGAGGTCTCTTTATGGTAATGTAGAATACTGGAAACTACAGCCCCCAAGGTCTAACCAGGGTTCTCTCTTCCATGCTTTAAGTACAAAATTCTGAGGCTTCAGTTGAGAATCTAAATTTACTTTCGAAAATGTGCAGGCCTTCTCCGTGTGGAGTCAGAGGAGGCCCTCCCGCACTGGCGAGAGCACAGGTCTCAGGCTCTTTAAGTTCCATCTTGCCACCTGCAAATCTGAAGCCTAAAGTGATCGGATCTCCTTTTAATCAATAACAAAGAATGCCTGCACTACAGATACTTTTCCTGCATATGGATTTTGAGTACCTTTTATTATGGTGGTGGTGTTTTTTTCAAGAGGGAGCGTTATAAAAATGACTCTGATTAAGGGTAGAAATTTTCAAAATAGGCAACACTAAAAAGAAGTACATTGAATTTTGACATTCACAATCTACCACCCAAAGTTAAGTACTTTTAATACTTTTTAATAACTTTGTTTTGTATGTCCTTCCAGTCTTTTTTTCACCTGTGTACTTTTTTTTTACATAATTGAACTGATAATGTATATACTCATTTGCATTGTTTATAATGGCTAAGTAATATTCCATCATATAAAAATACTATAAGTTAATTACAATGTTTGGTCATTCATGTTGTTTTTAGTTTTTCTCTATCTCGTAAGGTTGAGATGACCATCTGTGTGCTCAATTGTTTTTATGTATTTTGGATTATGCCCTTAATAGAGGCCCCTTGAAGCAGAATTATTGAGTAAAAGCTCTTGCTATGTCTTGATATTCAGGTAGGTATTCTCTTTTCCTTCCTTCTCCCTTCCTCCTGTGAATCATTCAGCAATATCCACAATAGTTGCTTCCCTTCTATGCTTTCTTTTATACTCTTTGGGATCTTGGATTTTTCTCAATGTCCTCTTTCAGTTGCAAAGTTCTTTGCACAGAACTGCCAGCTAACCCAATGGGCCCCCATGTATTTCTACGTTAGCTCCAACGAGAGAAAGAGAGAAAAGCTCAAGTTTCACATTTTATCTATCCTGCTTCCTAAACTCTTATCTCTTCTCAACCATCTTTATTTTAACAACAGAGATACAAATCAAAATATTTTACCTATTTCATCTTATTTAACTCTCATAACAATGACATTAAGTGGGTCTTTTACCGTCTTTGTTTTATAGATGCAGAAATTGAGGCACAGAGTTTAAATAACTTGCCCAAGGTCATACATTAAACAGTAGATTCAAGATTTCAATCCAGGCTTATCTAACGTCAAAGTTCTTTCTATTACACGACTGTTCCTTCCTCATTAAAAGAAAACTCGTTGAGCAAATGCCTAGTGGATTAAGTTCTCAAATAATTATGTAGGGGAGGAAAACTTTCCTCTTAGGTTCTGTGCCTGGGGCCTGCGAATTAGACTGACAACAGACTCACTGGAGAAAAGGCATACAAATTTTGTTTGATGTTAATATTTTAATTTTTTCACATGCATGGAGGCCTTCATATAAAGTGAATATCCAAAGAAACAATGAAATGCCGTGGGCTTATATACCATCTTAACAAAGGGTGATAAGTTCTGGAGAAGTGACAAGACAAAGTAAAAGGGGTTTGGACTTCTGTGGGTGGTAAACTGTGGGAAAGTAAATATATGGGGGAAAGTAATGGAAGATAGGGTTATTTAGTAAGGTTTCATTTATGCAGACTCATCTTGGTATCATCTGTGTCTCCTGTGATGAATGTTGTTTTTCCCTTCCTGGTACAGGAGAGGGTGACATTCTCAAAAATGGAAATTTGTGCTCTGCTTTTAGGCAGGAAAGGGGAGAGCAGAGAGTTTTTCTTGCATCTGTTGCTTCTCAATTGCCATCAGCTCAAAACAATCCTTATGCCAAAGTGGCACATTTGCGGGTAGCTTATTCTGATCCTTTCAATTTACCACTGCCACTTGATGTGATTAGATAAATAACTAAAATCCAGCTTTCCTTTGTTCTTTGTGTTCCTCTGTTACATTTTCCTTATGTTCAGACCACTTATTCTTTCAGTTTCTCCTTTAGCCTTGGCTCCATAACTGTGAAATTGAAATTTTAATTAGGTAGCACAAAATGATTTTCTAAGAAGATTCCTGTTAATTAAAAAAAGCATTGCTGATCTAGGTGCTGTTTTTAAATTAAGAAAGTTGAATGAAATCGCATTTGTATTCTGCTTTAACAATAAACATAGTCTGATACAAAAGAACTTATGAATATTTCCAAAATCGATAATATAGTCTTACCCTTTTTCTTGTCCTCAGTAGTATTGAATGCACGTGCTGATTACTCTCTTGGTTTTGCTAGTGGGAATATTTCAGATGTAAAATTAAGCATATACTAACTGTACATCCGTTAGTTGTAATTTTAAAGCTCAGTTAAGCCTAATTTAAAAGACCCAGGAAATGTTTACTATTCATAAGATTATTTTTTTAATTAAGAAATTCCTACAGTGTTCATAGATGGATGAATGGATAAACAAAATGTGATATGCACATATAAAGGAAAGGAAAAGGAAGTCTTAAAAAGCTACAGAAGTCTGACACATGCTACCATATGGATAAACTTTGAAGATATTATGCTAAGTGAAATAAGCAAGTTACAAAAGGACACGTATGGTTCCACTGATAGGAGGTACCTAGACAGAAAGTAGAATATGGTGGTTGCCAGGGGCTGGGGGTAGGAGGCATGGGGATGACAAAGTCCTGGAGATGGATGGTAGTGATGGTTGCACAGCAATGTGAATGTACTTAATGCCCGTGAACTGTACACTTAAAATGATACATTTTGTGTTCTGTGTATTTTACTACAATTTTAAAAATTACCAAGCACCTACTAAGTGCCAGTCACTGATGAACAAGACAGTAAGGTGCCTGGGCTCTGGAAGCTCCCATCCTAGTGGAGGAAACAATGACTAAGCAAAACATAGGCGAGATAATTATGAAGGAAAAAGAGAAGGATTTGTGATTCCTGGGAGCGAGGGATACTCACTCTAGTCAGTGATATTTGAGATCAGACCTAAGGATGAGAACGACCCTTTAAAGGCATTCCAGGTAAAGGGTGCAGCAAGTATTAAAGTCCCGAAGAGGGGAAGGACTTGATGTGTTTAAGGAAGCAAGCGAGGCCAGGGTGCTGGAAGAAGCAGACAGAAACTCTTCAGGTACCATCTGGAATCTTCTGAGTTTGTTCAAGGAAGGATGATGATAGGTTAGATCAAGGATCAGCAAACTTTTTCTGTAAAGGACCAGATAATAAATAATTCAGGCTTTGCGGCCCAGAGGAAAACAAACAAATAATTCCTACAATGACATTGGGAAGAGAAAAGTCTGACATGCTGTCTGTAATTTTAAGAAAGGAGTGGCCAATAGTGACCATTTCTTTGCCTCACTTAGAATTGATCAGAGCATTCTCTCAACTCTCATCCATCCACAGGTGGGACTAATCACAGGAAGAGGGGTTGGAAGTGAGAAATAAGAGAAAAATACAATGTTTGTTAAAAGGTTGACTTGGGTATTTGGAAGAGATCATGTTGTTCAGCTAAGCTATCAGCAAAATTGGAAGTAGGCAGTTTTGCTTTTGATACCTGTTAGCACCATTCCATTTTCTAGTAAATGTAAACTCCTTAGGTGTTTGGCACATAAAATACCCAATACATGTTGTCGAATAAGATGTTTATCTGTGTTTTTGTTTATTCCCTGAAAAATCAATGCCCTAATGCTGCCTCCTGGTGGCAGAGTGTCATGTGCAATACGGAGACTAAGGAAGGTGGGAAAAGACTAGAGAGGTAGGCTGCTGTCAGACTCCCTGGAGATGGACTTTGCCTAAAAAAGCATAATCTTATGAGGCTGGCTCTCTCCTCTCCTGAGGAAGCAGCCCTTTTCATGAGTGTGACATCCATGGGTTGTGAGTTATATCACAAGTCATTTTTTTGGCTCTTTTACTGATTGAATGATTTATTCTTTTTACAGGTTACATCAGATTTTAGAGCACGTACTGTGTTTGTGATTGCCATCTCTTAACTGTTGGAATGGAACAAAACATTGGAGATTATTTTAATGAGAAAAGCTTCTCCAGGAAGTCAGTGATGACCAAAAAATTAGGGGCATAATTTTTCTTTCTGGGGCATTATTGTTTGGGGTCTTGTTGGAGGAAAAGACTTTGAGAACGGGGAGAGGGTGTGCTCCAGGACCCGGGTAACTGGGTGGCTTTAATGACCATCGTCTTACAGTGTGGGCCCTGGGAAGAACTTACCGGGGAGTCCCAGTAGCTAATTTTTCACATTGTCACTCTACAGGACGTCTGTACCAGCACATCTTTCCCATTTTGTGGTTAAACATCCCTCTGGAGAATTATCCCTGAGGCACTGAGAACTTTATTGTACTTTCCCCATACACCCCCCTCCCCCCCAGCCTCTTGGTCTCAATTCAGATGTCAGTCAAGGTGCCCAGCACAGGACAACCTCTTTAGCTGGTTGGAGAGCTATTGCCAACTCCTGAAAACACAGAAGTAACTCACCTTTGTTCTGGTCCTACAGCTTTAAACCCTTAAGTGAGGGCTTGTGAATCATCTGACCTGATGAGGATATTTGAGGCCCCATCTGATAAGTGCACTTTGTACCATAAACTCAAGTAAAAGTAAAAATCAAGTAAATCGACAAAATACAAATATTTTCTACCACTAAATCGCTAAGGCGATTCCAAAGAATGTGCTTCTGGAACAAAAGGCAATTCCAAAAGAGGTGCCCTAAAAATGTTTTGAAAGTGGTAGAATAATGGAATAAAGATATTCTTTCCAAATAAAGATATTTTTCTTTGAAGTACACAAAATTGGGATTTGTAAATTTGTTTTTCTTTCTTTAAACATAACTCTGATTTTAGAAGTATACGTATTATCTGGAGCAGAACATGTCATGTTCCTCACGAACTCTTCCCTTTTACCCCTTTAGATAATTGCAGTGACATTTTAGATGTTTAAAGTCAATCAGTGTGATTTTTCAAATGCCTAGGATTATTTATTATATACTTATATGACTATGAAGAATGTAGAATTGAGTGCTTTAATAGTTATACATGCCTTCTATTTGTCCAATTATGCTTGAGAGCTATAAATTTAAGATGTATTTTGCTCAGCAGTGAGAAGCTGACATTTAACATTTGCGAGGCCAGTCAGGCAGTAGGTAAGTGAAGTCAGCCACCGAGTACTTACTTTCCTCTATTTCCACACCCTCCAGCCTCTTTAGGGCAAAGTTGTATTCGTTCTGTCTACTATGATCCAAACGAGGCCTTGAAAAACTGTCAACTTGTTGGCCATCTCAGCTTCTATGTTAATTCTATTATTTGACCCTTAAGAGAAAGTCTCTTATTGAAGGATCCGTGGAGTAAAAAGAGGTTCCCTTATTAGACTTTAGGGATTAAATGGTTGAGGAAGCACTTGTGATCAGCCATCATTTAAAATCAGTAAGTCGTCTTATAGCAATGTATCGCGCTGCTCAGCAGAACTCATTTTTAAGCTGTAACACCTTCCACACACTGTCTTGCTCAGCAGTAACACTTTGTGATTTATGAAGTTAGAAAGCCAACATTCTTAAGATAAATGTTGGTGGTGAATTCACACCTCTTTGTGGACTCCCTAGAACCTGCGAACACATTACGTTACAAGGCAAGGGAGAATTAACATTGCAGATGGAGTTAAAAAAGTTGATCAGGTGACCATCTAACCAGATGATCTTAAAATAGGGAGACTATCTGTGTGAACCCAGTATAATCGCGAGGGTCCCTGTAAGTGGGAAAGGGAGGCAGAGAAGTCAGGGTCAGAAAAAGAGGTGACGGCAGAAGCGGGGTCGGTGCAATGCGGCTTGAGGACTCAAGCCACCCTCGCCGGCTTTGCAGATGGAGGAAGAGGGTCGTGAGCTAAGAATGCAAGCGCTTCTAGAAGCTGGAAAAGACACGGGAGGCAGACTCTCCTTCAGAGCCTCCGGAGGGTAAGCAGAGCAGCCAACACCTTGATGTGAGCCCGGGGGACCTCACTGGACTTCTAACTTACAGATTTGTATTGTTTAAGCCACCAGATCTGTGGTAATTTGTTACAGTGGCAATAGAAAATCAATATGTTGTTATTGTCATTTTAGTTTGTCTGCTCTAGGCCAAGACTCAGTAGGTAAGCTTTGCTTTGATATACGGCTGCATAAATTCCCTTATAATAAGAAAGGATAGAATTTTGAATTCTGAAAAGCCACCAAAGTCTACAAAAAATTCTTGAGCTGACCTTATATTATTTCTATCTCCCAGTCCTTTCCCCTCTTGCTTTATATTGACAAAGATCAAAAAGGGGTCAGCAGCTGTCTTTCATGATTCTTCCAGAACCATTATTACACTGAAATTTACAGGATGTCTGACGTAAGTACTATCGTCCATGGTTTCAGAAAGTAAAAAGCTTAAATCTTTACTCATTTGTTAGCTCACAACAGCAAAAGGTAACAACTGAGAAAAAAATAATAAATGAAGCAAAGAAAGAAATATCAAAGGGAAACTGAGCAAGAGCCGTTGGGTTTACACAGAATGTTCAGAAGAAAACTTGGGGTAATTAAGGAAAGAACGCAGACGACCCTGTTTTATTCCATACTTGAGCTGACGTTTAGTCTTCATCTGCTTAGTTCCTGAATTTCCCCCAAGGTTGTGAAGAGAGAAAAAGAAATCTTTACCAGAACGCAAGCAGCCGTGCTTCACCTGGTATGATTTGATTTTAGGCTACTGTCTCGAAATAATTCCTCCCCTAGAAGAATGTGTTAGGCAAAGTAATGCCTGACCAAGTATAAATAGTGCCCCAAGCTTTATCAAGTACCTTTAGCATATGTACCACCAATAAGTTTGTTAGAACTTTTATGCTACCACCAGTATTTATTTCAAATTACTTTTTTAAAGTAAGATTTTTCTAAGTTTACTCGTACAGCAATCGCAGGGATCCCAAAAAGGGCCACCTTGTTCCGCAACCCCAAGGACATCAGTGCACTGAATGACATCCACGGAATTCCACGTGAATGCTGCCCCGTGCTGTGCAGCTCAGCAGCTTTGGATTCAAGGTCTCGATTTCTTCAGGATTTCTTTCTTCAAGCCCTCTTTGTTTCAATCTCTCGGACCCTCCTAAGGAAGGATGCATTCTTTGATTACAGTCAGGGGATAGATGAGGCAGGCTCATTACACGGGAACTGTCATTACTCCCACCACTGCAATACTGACACACGCGAAGTTCATGCTGTCGAGGAGAGGTCAGGACCCACTTGCCTGGAATGCCCGCTTCCCTGCTTTACCCTCCGCAGAATCTGCTAGGGCTGGAATGGTTCATTTTTCTTTCCTTGCTATCCCTGCGTGGACTTCCCTAAAGTCACATTATCCTTCTCTCCTTCCCTATATGAGCCATAATGGCAGAATGACTGCCAGAGAATGTGAATTTCCAGGTAAAGGAATGAGTATTTTCAGAATAGTATTCTTATTTTACCTTTATCATATTTCTCTTGTTAATCGCATTCAATATTTTGAAATGAAAAACGAGGACAGAGGTGCACATACTTTATCCCATATTGGTTTCCAAATTGCAGGTTATTGGGCATGTGTGTAACTCCCTCGTTAAGTAATCCATGACAGTCCACACAGGTATGACAAACTAGAGATGCCTCTGTGGACCTCTATGAGTTTTTATTTCATGAGAACCATTTTTTGTTTTCCTCAGCTAGTGTAGAAAAGTAATAATATACAAATGGTGAAGAGTAACGAGACAGGATTCATTAGGTGCATAATTTGTTTCAACCATTGGTTACATCACTGATTATACCACTGCCTCTGCAGATTGTCCCTTTAAAATTCTACAGTGTCTAGAAAATATTTTCCAACGATTTTTTCAGATCCATATTTCAGCAACTTCCCTTAAAGTTTACTTCTTTACAAACTTCCTAATTTAAATTGTTAAATAAAATTTCTCAAATTTTCTTCCAAGTGTGATTACACCATTTTCTAGTACATAAACAAATATCATGGGCCAGCATGTCTCATTGGCATCCACATTCAGTGCCCCAAATTAGAACGCTAGATTTGAGTCCCTACGTCAACATTTACTTGTTCTGTGATTTGAGAGAAACAAGTCAAAATGGTCATGTTTTCTCATTTGTGAAATAGGATCAACAATACCAACCCACCTAAGGGTAAGGAGGCTTAGGTAAGACGTACATAAAGCATCAGTATATTGTAGGCACCCAATAAGTGACAGCTACCCACATGGTGAGTCCTTGCACTGCTATTTTGTTTTTTGACCTAGGTAATCATTATGTGGGCACTTAATAATTTATATATGGACTTCTGCAATTACAATTCACAAAAAGTAAGAAATGGTAGCTATTTTTGGTGTTATCTAAATGTTAATTTACGTGATGGTCCCTTAAGCCTGACCTGAGTCCCTACTAATTGCAAATTCTAATATGGCATTTTACTTTAAAACAGATTAATTCCATTTAGTAAATTGGTAACTTTCTGCCTTACATCACTCTAATACCAGTTGCAGAAGGAAGCTGGCATCTACACCAGGCCTCATAGTTGCTATACCCCCTTCTGTCCAGTCCAAGGTGGTGCCAAGGAATTGAGAAAGGAAGGTAGAGGAATTCATCGACGCGGTATGGCTGCCCTCTTTCAAAGTAGGTCTGCTCCTCGCTGTTTTACACACACAGGGCTCCATTTTTCTTTGAAGAAATATGACTAAAAGAAAGTTTGAAAACCACTGATCACATATTCAGAGTTCAGGTTTTATCATTTCCATGTCCGAGCCCTGGTAAACTGACGAACATGAAAACAGTCATAAGGAAAACACTAGGTGATTATCCTTTTGTGCATCTGTCTTTACACTCCTCTTCAAGTTTTATGTACATTATGTATAAGAGTTCCACTTCATAAGTACAGTTTTGTAACTCCATATACTTACTGTTTATGCTGTTAGTTTGGTTTTCCTAATGACTTCCAAGGAGGATTCTGATTCTACTCATGAGAGTTTCAAGATCACAAAAAGTATTTGCTTGCTTTGTGTTAAGGACTGGCACATGAAATCTCTAGCTTTTACTAAAAAGAATATCCTGTATCTAACCCTTCCTGTTTAGTATTACCTTTTCCTCCCCTTCCAAGTTAGTCAATTTAGTTTGGGACCTTGTCCACTAACTACACTACTTTTCTTGCTGTATAAACTACAAAGGAACAGATAAAGAGAACTTTAAAAATTAGGATTTTTAGATAATGATCTTCCTTCAGTAGTCTTTCTAAAGAACAGAACAGAAAAGTGGATAGGGTAAAGCCCGTAATAAGGGAGGAAAAGGAAAAAGGAATGTTCTAGCTGAATAGCAACTAAGCTACATTCACTGAAATTTCTATTAATTTTTTTTTGCAGAGAGGGAGTAGGAACATTAATGGCTTGACAACCCTGAATTTGTTTTTGTTTAAACGGTAGAAAGCTACAAAGAATTTCTTTAATCATCAACCACACAAACTTTTTTTTTTTAAAGTCGTGCTTAAAGAGATACCCATAGATTTGCCAGTGTCTAGGCAGTGAGTCGATATAGGGCTTCAGCACCATTTTTTAAGACAAAGCCTACAAATTCCCCTTCAACTAGTAACAACACAAATTTAAGACTGACCTGGTTCCCAGTTGCTGCTTGCTTTGGTTACCTCCTCACTGCCATCGCTCAGGAATCCAAAAAGGAAGGAGAAATCCGTACCAAGAAAAGCTGTACTTGGCAGGGAAAACGATGGCCCCTTTTTACCTCATTTAAAATGGAGCATGCTTTTGATAACACATACCAAAAGCCTTGGAATTATACATATCCTCATGACAATTATCCCAGCCAATGGCAGCAGTGGCAGGCCCCAAAAATTCGGGTTAAAAACTCATAACAATACCATTCTTTAAAGTCAACTCTCTAACTTTACCATTAAAAAAAAAAATTATGGATTTTAGCACCATTGAGAAAAATTAGTTTCAGGTCATCATCTCACCTCATTGATTTAGAAGAAAAATCAGTATTTCCTCTCAATATCTTATTTGGTAAACTTGATTTCAAATTATTTTAACAAACTTCAACTGCACCCATATGGGATAATTCCCTAGTCAAGAATATTCGAGACATGCAGATACTAAGGAGAAGCAGTACAAACATTAGATCTCCTTCTGTGACTCAGTTCAAGGAAATGAGCCTTTGGAATGATGCGGTCACTTAAAACTAGTAGGAAACCAGTCTGAGGGGGATTTTCAGAAATGTCATCATTTAGAGAATTGAGAAAGGTAATAAGCAATAAAACATAGTAAGAGCTTGGACTCTGGAATCAGATATGGGCTTGAATTTGATCTTTGACCAAATTACTTTTTCAGTTTCATCTGAAAAATGGACCAAACGACAATAGTTACTCATCAGGTTCTGAGAAAATGAGAATACACACATAAGCAATTCCTCAACTGTGGTATGTACTTTGATCCTCACAGCTGAGGCAGCTCTTCTATTTTACAGATAAAGGGTTAAATTTCCAGTTAAAGGGTTAAATGCCTACTTAAAGAGGAAGAGCCAAGATTCTATCTCAAGATTCCAAAGCTTGTTTTCTTCTGCACGACACTATTTTGAAGAATTGTAAAATATGCATTTCTCTTACATCAAGGGTTCTTTAAATTCTGATTATAAGCTTTTAATAGTTATAGAAAACGTTTGTTAATTAGATGTTTGTTTTTGCATTAAGCAGCTTCCTGCAATTCTACCATATAAGAAGTTTACTGTAATTTAAAATATTTTCAGTAACTTTTATATTAACTTGAAATTTAGGAAATTTAGCCAATTCAGGAAATTACTAAACCACCTAATTAGATACATTACAGAAATTTATTCTTACTTTTCTTGCAATCATTGTCCCACAAAATATACATTCCAAGGCTGAGGAAACTGAGGTAATTAAAACTGCTTTCACAACACTCATGTTATTTCTCCTCACAATGTATTATATAAAGGCAACCCATTTACATAATATGGACTTTAAACTTTGGTATCCAATTTAACATGCTCAAAAATAAACTTTTTTAAAAGTTACCTAGTGAAATAAAAACAATTGATTATTTCAATTCAAGTATATAAAGTATCCCCTATTATTTCTAGAATATAAAATAGAAATAACTTCATGACTTAAATTTTACTACTTATGTCCAATTTTCCTACTCCAATACAACTGCCACACACAAGGCCACTTCCTGGTTTTTCTCAGTACATTATCACCATCACTGCTCAAAGTGCAGCAACTAGAAAGCCAGAAAAAGGCCACAAAGAATAATACAGTCCGAATCACCTAAGACACAGAAGCAGGATTTCATTTCTTAACCAACAAATGTAATCAACTGAACAGGCTCATTAAAGAGCTGAGCTTGGCTTCTCTTCTTCTGCCCAGTGTTCTTCTACGAGGTTTTGTAAACAAAAAACCCACCCAGTTCTAGATTTGCAAACTGTTAACTTGTCTACCCATAAAAAGCTGTGTATCAGCTATGAAAAATTACCTAGTTGCAATTTACGACTAGTGACAGGTGACAGGAATTCGCAGGAAGCCTATTTGCAGGAATTGGTTCTGACTACGGGGGCGGGGGCGAAAAAAAAACCACAACTTCTTGAAAAGGTAAAATAGCTTAAAGCATTTAATATCTAAACAAATCAATCTGTTAATAGTAGTAGTCACAAAATATGCTTAATATAGAAACCCACATTTACGTCTTTAAGAAAAAGTGTAAATTGTACTTTACCTCAAAACATAAATTAACCCACTTAAAGAATCTGCAGAGGTCAAAATCATGGTGAATTTCAAACAACTTCAGAATAAAATAACCTTAAGTATTTAACACTGCTTTATATCTAAAAAATGCTTACAGCTTCTCATAAAAATAGTCTGAGGCAACTATTTTCTCTTTTATTCTTTAACAGACATGTTCAACATTATAGGCAACATTCTTAAAACCTTAAGCTTCACAGACTTTCAGACAAACACTATGGTCCCCTTTTCTTTGATGTGAAGGTTTATTCAGCTAGAAAAAAAAAAAGCATGGTAGACAACTTAATACATTTTCACCAAATTCAAAGTAGTACAAAAATTTTAAGACTACAGAACTACACATCGTACCTAATGTGTCATTAAAAATAGAAGACAGTATTTTTTTCAGCAAATAAAACAGCATACTGGTATGCTGCTAATGCATAAACCTTTTAATGTATACTGTCATTCACAAATTATTTACAACTTCCACTGTGTGAAGAGAACTAGAATGTAAATTTTCTGCAAAACTGGAAAAAAGCAATACAAAATTTGTGAAAGCCTGTGTTTCATATTATACAAAAGTAAGCCAGTTTTTCTCTTCAAATACCAGATATTGTACACAGTGACATTCTGGACATCATTACAGTAATTCTTGAGGATGTTTTAGTGCTGGAGGCAAGTTTACAGGCCTTGACTCTTCATCGAGGAGTACTAAGTCTTCGATTTCACTGCCTCTGTATTTCCTTTTACATATTTTTACCACCACCTTTTTCTTGAGAAATAACTTCAAGGCTTCTCTTGATGCAACTGCTTTTGCGTTTTCTTTGCTTTTTCCACAGCCAGTGCCCAAATACACAGACTTACATCTCAGTTCACAAACAATACTTTCTTGAGAGCTCTTGTTTTGAGGCAGATCTGCCAGTTCCTTTAGCGGGACGAAAACCACATCCAGCGTTGCTTTCAGAGCCTCGACAGCTGCGTTTAGGAGCTCTCCGTGATTCACGCTGGGACTAAAGCCACCAACGGCCACCAACTTCCATGCCACCGTTTTGTACAGTCTATTGAAAAAAGGCTGCTTCTGTTTCACATCTTCATTGGTTAACTTGCAACAAGAGAATCTGACAGAACTCTCGCTCGCCTGCGCAGTACTTTTAGAAGGCAGCTGTGACGTGCTGCTCTGAGAGCTACTCTTAGAAGCCAGCTGGGACACACTTGCTATGGAAGTGCTTTTGGAAACCAGAGCGCCGCTGGTCTGGGAGCTGTTCTTGGGAGCTAACAGTGATGCAGCTACCTGCGAAGTGCTTTTGGAAGTCAGCATCGTGTTTGCTGAGGTGGTGCTCTTGGGGGTTAGTAAAGATGTGCCTGATGAGGAACTGTTTTTAGAAACTGATGATGAAACACTTGCCTCTGAACTAGCTTTGGAAGTTAACCCGCTGGAAGCTGTCTCTGAACTAGGTTTAGAAGACAACAGTGGCAACTCTATTTCTGAGCTTCCTGAGGAGCCCAGCAAGGGCACCTCAATCTCTGAGATGCTCTGAGAGGCCGAGACTGAAGAGCCTTCCAAAGCACTCTTTTTCGGGGATCCACTTTGTTGTCTGGAATCAGCGGACTGGGTCACATGACTATTCACACTGGATTTCAACAACGAAGAAACCAACGACGCTGAACCATGTTTATCTGGAGCTTCTGGTTCAGAAACTTTTCCACACCCTACCGCTGTTACCTGAGAGGGAATGCTGCTGCTTTGGCTGGAAACAGAGCGCTCTCCATCACTTGTGGAGCTGTTCTGACTCAGGGTGCCAGAGCTCCGAGCTGAGTTCCCACTACTCTCTGACTTGGTAGTTGATCCCGAACACGCTGAACTACTTTCCTGCTGAGCTGATGCACGCTCTGTTTTGGCAGGAATTCTCACATGATCTTTTTGCTCAACTGCAGAACTGTTTTTTCCTTCTATGGCTCGTTTTTTTGTTGGCTCTTCTACCCCTTCTGAAAAAAACGAAAACAAGTATGTGACTAAGCCTACCTCATACATATCAGCTGAAGATTTACAGGACAGATACTCATATTGAAATAAAGGCACAAGATGAAAACATTTCAGGATTTGTAGATTCTTTAAAAAGTGTGGAATAACTTCATTAATTTCTTAAAACAGCGCTGAATAACACCAATAATCTTTTCATTTAAAAAATTTTGTTATTTTTTTTCTGTTTTTTGGCCACCCCACAGGGCATGTGGGTCTTAGTTCCCTGACTAGGGCTCCAATCCGTGCCCCCTGCAGTGGAAGCGCGGTGTCTTAATTACTGGACCGCCAGGGAAGTCCCCTCAATAATTTCTAATATTAAAAAATCAACAGCATAGACAATATTTCACACTTCAAAATCTCACAGAAGTCAAAGGAAACTATCAAATTCAAAGCCTAAAACACAGAGACACATAATTTAGGTTTAACATTCCAATTTGATTAATAACATTATATAAATTCTAACTTGTTAAAAACTTAGTAATAACGATAATTCCTAATAACATCAAATTTAAGTTCTAAACTCCTATGTATGTTCACATCTATGATCTGCTAACCATTGCTACTCGATATCCCTCTTTTCTTCACCTTGGCAACCAGTTCGTCTCTTGTTGTATGGATTGGAGCATCTGTCACTTTGATGCCTTCAGCCATACTAAGTATTTTATCCATAACTTTTTGAGGGTACCTGAAAAAAGGAAGGGAAAGACACTTTAAGAAGTGTTTTTGCTAAGCTGCCACCTCTGGGGTACGAGAACAGGCCACAGGAACTGCATTTCCTGGTTGTAATCAAGAAACGGAATCAACCGCCAGGAACATTCTGTTTCCTGGAACGCCGTAAACAAACGCCCGGGGTCTGGGAGGCGGGATCCCTTCTTACAAACCTAATTTAGATTCAGTGCCCCTCTCCCCCAAGAGCGTTGTGAGCTCATCGCCAACAAACAACTCCACCGCCAGCTCCCCACCCAACGGGGGCACCTCCAGACTGGTAACCATGGCACAGACGCCCTTCTCGCCCTTAGAGGGCAGCCTGTCCCGCGGCTTCCCGCGCTTCCACCACTTCCCCTTCCGCCGAAAGCTCCGGACAAAACCGCGAGAGCAGCTCAGGGACGCCGGCTCACTCACCGGCACCCGAGGAAGACGTGGTTGGCCCAGGCCATGGAAAAGGAGATGAGCTGCTGCAGCTGCCGACTGCGGGTCCCGCTCTCGGCGTCGGCGGCCTCCTCCGGGTGAGCGGAGGCAGCGCCGCCGGCGGGGGCCAGGTCCCCGGCGTTGCGGAGCAGGAACTCGCGGCGGTGGCGCCAGTGTTTGTCGGTCTCGCCGTCGGAGCGCAGCGTCTCCACCCAGGCAGCCACCCGCGGGTTCTGGCTCAGGTACTCCGACACCTCCTGCGCCATGTTGGGCCTGCGGGTCGCGATCGGACGCTGCGCCGAGGCTGGGGGCTGCGGGGCGAGCGGCCCTGTCACTGCGGCCTGCACCGGCGGCCCACCACAGAACGCCCCTCGAGAAGCGCAAACACCAAACAACAGCGCCGGGAGCAGCTGAACCGCCCACTTCCGCCCGCCGCCGGCTCCTTCCCTTTTATAACCTCGCTGCCGCCGAGCGCCCGCGCGTCCTTCCGGTGCGAGCCGGCTCTCCCAGGACGCTTTGCGGCGCCCGAGCCGCCGCGGCGCTGCGGCCCCTGCGGCGGGGGTAGGGGAGGCGGGGCGAGATAAAGGGTTCGCGCGCCTGCCGTTCCGCCAGGGAGGGCCGCTAGTGTGTTCGTGCCGGGCGCCCTCGGCTTCGGCGCCGGTCCCAGCGTTCCGACTGGGCTTTGTGACGCCACGCGCTCCCGCGCCGGGCCCGCTGCTCCGGGGGTCGGCGGTGGACAGCGGGCTCCGGGGCAGCCGGGTGGGGCAGGCCGAGTCCTCGCGTGCCGCGCGCGTTCCCGCGGACTCGAGTCGCCATCCGGCCGCGAGGTCTGGGCGCCCCGGCCCGAGGACGCTGGTTTCGAGCGGGGCCAAAGTAAACAAAGCTCGCCTCCATTTTTTCTGATTATGCAGAAAATCGAATGTAGACAAGCGAGGCATTCTGAGGCCGTCCAGTCTCGGGGCATTTAGGAATGTGCAGGTGTATATTAGCTTATAAGTATTATACTAATAATAAAGGTAAATGATAACGTTTAATCCAGTTTGATATTGCCTTGTGGAGCCCAGTCTTTGAAACTACTCCTGACCCCGCAGACTTGGGTTTGGTTTCCGCAGTTCAACCCGGGCAGTACTGCTTCCTCTAGGGTGGATATTTGGTCAGTAACATAAACGCTGCGCCAGTGCCTTAGGTCTCCGTCGTATTTCCTTAAATTAACATACTGTAACCCCTAGCTGGACGGATACCCAGGAGGCGGCTTGGAAAAGTGCATTTGTCTCCACGCCCCTAAACTTCACCTCTTAGAGCTATATTTTTCTTTGCATTTTTTCCATTTTAGAATGTCCAGACTTAAAGCATAGCTGCTGGCTTGCTTATTGTTATGTTTCCAATATTAGGTATTTGGGTATTTTATGATTAATAAAATAATAATAAAATAAGTGATACTTATAATTTATCATTCTTGTCACTTATATAAGTAACAAGAATGATAAACTACGAAATAAAAAAATTTTCCTCTCATAAATGTGGATTGTGATTTTAAAATAAATCAATAATCAAACAAGGTAAAAAAGGAATGGTCACTTAGATGGGATTAACAAAAAGCCAGGTAATTTATATACATGCTGGAACAAGCAAAATTCAACTATTGTGTGAAAATAGTAGAGCCCATTTTCCTGTCGTGCCCAATGAAAGTGCATAAAAACAGAGGCACAGAAATTTTTTAAGCTTACGATTTTGCTTCTAGTTTTGCTCTTCTTTCCTCTTTTTCCCCGAAACTTTAGAGGGGTGAAAAGAAGTGGAAACCTGGCACTTTATTTATTTATTTTTTAATATCTTTATTGAAGTATAATTGCTTTACAATGTTGTGTTAGTTTCTGCTGTATAACAAAGTGAATGAGCTATATGTATACAAATATCCCCATATCCCCTCCCTCTTGCATCTCCCTCCCACCCTCCCTATCCCACCCCTCTAAGTGGTCACAAAGCACCGAGCTGATCTCCCTGTGCTATGTGGCTGCTTCCCACTAGCTATCTATTTTACATTTGGTAGTGTATATATATCCATGCCACTCTCTCACTTCGTCCCAGCTTACCCTTCCCCGTCCCCGTGTCCTCAAGTCCATTCTCTACATCTGTGTCTTTATTCCTGTCCTGCCCCTAGGTTTTTCAGAACCATTTTTTTTAGATTCCATATATATGTGTTAGCATATGGTATTCGTTTTTCTCTTTCTGACTTACTTCACTCTGTAGGACAGACTCTAGGTCCATCCACCTCACTACAAATAACTCAATTTCATTCCTTTTTATGGCTGAGTAATAAATATTCCATTGTATATATGTACCACATCTTCTTTATTCATTCATCTGTCGATGGACCCTTAGGTTGCTTCCATGTCCTAAACCTGGCACTTTAAAAGACTGGAGAAACTTCATGGTTTTTCCTTTCATGAATTCTTTGGCGAGAGAAGGGGGAGGTCGCAAGTAAAAGAATCTAAGATTATGTACCTAGATGATATTTGTACATTTTAATCCAAGAATTTTCTCACTGTTTTTCTTTTTGCCCTGTAGCCTTCCACCCATGGGCTTCACTGCCTTGAAGGGGGTGCAAATAGAGCCTGGATTTCAAAATTAATTGTTAAAGTTATAATAAAAGCATTACGGTCTGAAAGCTGGAGTATTTGTTATTTGCAAAAGCCAGCTGCTTTACTGAAAAGATGCATGTCTTTTTTTTTTTTTTTTTCTTTTCTTTCTTAAAAGGTTGACTTTGCATATGAAGATTCGGGGAATAGACCACGGACCACAAAGTTAAGAATGATAGCATATATTCTACTAGGAAAAAAAAAAAAAAGCCTTCTCACCATATGCAGACAAATTCTCAGACTGGAGGGAGGGAGAATTCAGAGAGAAAAGGTGAGAAGGGAACCTGTGAAAACCAATGAGGGCGGGGCTGAGCGGGGAGGAGGAAGTGTTGGCTCTGCCTGGACCTTTGGGAGAAGACAGCCCACTAGTGCCCATCGTGGGTTGGCCTTTATAAGAGAAGAAATGAACTTAGAGAAGGCCTTTTATAGCTCTAGTAATTAACTATACAACTCCCTCCTCCTCCCCCCAACACACACACACACACACACACCCCTTGTCTCTCACAGACCTTAGGGGGATCCAAAAAGTTCCACAAGGAGAGAGAAAGAGAGGAATGCTGAAGTGCCCCCAGCCACCATGGTCCCTACTTACCTGCAGGGTTTGTGCCATTTTGTTTTTACATTAAGCCTTAACATTAATAAATGTTAATAAATGTGTTTGCTGCTGTGAGAATTAAATAGGATTGTGAAGTTACATCTTTCATGGGGGTTAGTGTCTAAAAATCAGCATATAAAATGAAAGTCAGATAAGATATGATAACACTCTACCTTCTTTTCCTGTGGCAAGCAGTAGGCTCAATTTTAGAAAGACCCCTTGGGCATCTACTGATGTGAAGAAGTAGGGAACCGTGGGCTTTCTGTACAGGTTCACAAATTCTAGGTTGATTAATTTCAGTTGCAAGTGACAAACAAATTATGATTTTAAATGGCTTCTGCTTAAAAATAAAAAAGAAGGGGAATTTATTGGCTATATTACTGATAATCCAGGGAGTAGACTTTGGGGATCCAGGTACTCAAACAATATAATCAGGAATCCTGTTTCTTTGCATCTCTAGACTTTGCTTTCTCTGCGTTCGCCTCAATCTCAGATAAGCTCTTCTTACATAATGGCAAGATGGTTCCCAGCAGCCCATAGCATATACATACTCCATATCTCAGCAACTGCTTTGAAAAGGGAGCTTATCTTTCCTGATAGTTTCTGTCATTGTCCTGAGGTTCTGTTGGGAATCCATTAGTTCTGTTGAGTCACGTATTTATCCCTCAAATAAACAGTGTAGCCAGGGATATGAAATATTCTGATTGTACAGGTCTGAGTCACGCGTCCCCCCTAAGAATAATAAAACATCTGAGCAGGGTCAATATCATGTAAGAGAAATAACAAAATCAGTAAATAAAGAATTTACACTCAAAAAAGTGGGAGTCACAGCCATATGCACAGTAAGATCACTGAATGCCAGAAAAGATTTTAAAGAAAGGATGATAGTAGTGAGTTGCAAATGGCGCAAGATAATTCTCCTGTGGGAAGCCCTCTTATCAGAGGACTTCCTTTCCTCCACATCTTAGCCAACATGATAAAATCTTTTTATAACAATTATTATATTTCCTTACAGAATATTATATAGATCCTCCCTGAAAACAATTCCATCTTTTTAGTCATGTTCCTCCAAATACCAATAAGATGAAGTTATTATTATCTGTACTTTCTCATCCTTTTGTGAAAGTTTCGCTTATGCTTAGCCCTAGATTTAAATCTAGGAGTGAGATACAGGTAGAGCTCAGACAAGAGTTGGTACTTGAAGAAGCACAGTTCAAGTTCCCATAAAATAATAAACTTGATCCTCGCTTTTCAGAATCATGGACAGTCTGCACTGGAAGGGGACCTTAAGACTGTGTTTATTTTATAGATGAGGCAACTGAGGGTCAGAGTGGTTAAGTGATTGCCCAAGGTCAAACAACTGGTTAATGGAAAAGCAAGAATGAGAAACCAAGGAAAATGGTCAGTCTGTTGACTTGTGGTCTAGGACGCTGTCCTGTGTCACATATTGCTCCTTGGTGAAGTGTAATAACTTTTGATTAACTCACAAGGTGTAGTGGCTGCAAAAGAAATAGGAACTGAACCAACCCTTGTTCAGTCCAGGCACTAAGATATGACAGCAGTAATCCACTTAATTATTGGACAATTTGAAAACTAGAACAGGAAGCATTGAAACGTGTGTTTCATTGTGCCCAGGGCTCCAATGCATGAATGTGTGATTGCCTTGAAACTGTGGGCA
Source organism: Monodon monoceros (assembly GCF_005190385.1). NCBI lineage: Eukaryota > Metazoa > Chordata > Mammalia > Artiodactyla > Monodontidae > Monodon > Monodon monoceros. Next base: position 22,985,674 of record NW_021703773.1, read on the forward strand.
GGAGAGGAAGTAGAAAGTTACATTCCTGGAGGGATTGAGGGAGCCAAAGGAGAGGACAGAACATCGCCTAACTTAGTGGTTAAGAACAACCGTTTGGGAGTCAGAGATTCCTGGGGTTGAATTCTGGCTCCATTATATATCACCACTGCGGCCATGGGCAAATTGTTTAACCTCTGTAAGTATTTTTTTTTTTAAGATTTTCTTGATGTGGACCTTTTTTTTTTTTTTTTAAGTCTTTATTGAATTTGTTACAATACTGCTTCTGTTTTATGTTTTGGTTTTTTGTCCCTGAGGCATGTGGGAATTTAGCTCCCCGACCAGGGATTGAACCCACACCCCCTGCAGTGGAAGGCGAAGTCTTAACCACTGGACGCCAGGGAAGTCCCTGTTTTCTTCATTTTAAAATAGGAATAGGGCTTCCCTGGTGGCACAGTGGTTGAGAGTCCGCCTGCTGATGCAGGGGACACGGGTTCGTGCCCCGGTCCGGGAAGATCCCACATGCCGCGGAGCGCCTGGGCCCGTGAGCCATGGCCACTGAGCCTGCGCGTCCGGAGCCCGTGCTCCGCAACGGGAGAGGCCACAACAGTGAGAGGCCCGTGTACCGCAAAATAAAATCAAATCAGATTATAATGTAGCTGGAATAATACTGACACAGAAATAATTGCTTTTTGACAGGTGGTCCCACAGGTTTGTGATTAGACCTAAAAATTCCAGGCCAGCAAGCCGTGCCTAGGAGCCCCCCTCCCTGGACCTCCGTGAAGAATGACCTGCTTCTCTGAGATTCCACCTTCCCTGAAGCTTAGAGATGCTCACAGCAAAGGGAACTGAGAAAGGAGTAGAGGTGAAAGTAGGCAAATGCGGTGTCCCGGAAGCCAAGGGAAGGCAACGTTCAAGGAAGACAGAAAAAACTGGGTCTGATGCTGCTGGTGGGTCAAGGAGAATGAGGCCTGAGCACTGACCATTGGGTTTAACAGTGGGGAGGTCACTGATGATCCTGAGTAGACCAGATGAACGTATGAACATAACCGAATGCAGACAGGCAGAGGAAAGGGGCAGATCACATGGTACCACGTCCCTGGCTGCTGTCCTAGACTTGTCAATCACAGCATTCCCCATGCTCACTGTTCTCTTCCAAAACACAGCTCTACCTATGCAGACTCAGGCTAGTCCTCGCGCATGGTGGTCTTATTCAGCACCGTATGATAGGCTCACCATTGGCCTGGGAGGGGAGCCTGACACAGAAGGCCCTGCCAATGCCTATCACATTCCCGTTCTGAAATATGCGAGGTAGGCTGATATCAGTAGAATCTGAAGCTGAGAGACTGCGCAAGGGGAGGTTGTGAGGTAGGAAGGCCACGCTGGACCACTAGTGGGCTGAAGTTTCAAAACAGGCGGAACACGTGATCATGGAGCTGAATTTATGGCATAGAAAACGGCATGCAGGTCAGAGTGCAGGGGCTGCCTGGTAGCAGGAGAAGAAGGGAGAAGCCCCCCAAGCAGAAGCAGAGATGGGGAATGTGGCTGAGTCATGTCTCGGCGGGCACTAGAGTCAGACCCACAAAGCACCGCCCTGTTCCAAACCTCCCACCAGGCCGGTGCCTCCCCGGAGCCCCGCCCTTCCATATCCTCGAGGCTCTTCCCCCATCGCTGTGAAGGTCTGCACGTGAAGGCCCTACCTGAGCTCACTTGAGCGCAATGAAGTAAACCAGCAACACAGTGGGCACTATTTTACCAAGTCAGAGTGTGATCTCAGCAAGATGTGCTCAGAGGGTCCTGAATTAAAGCCAAAGAACAGAAACAAAATAGGAAATGGGATTGATAGACCAGACATCGGGATGTATTCAGAGTGTGGTAACAACACAGGGGTCTTTCCAGGAGTCTAACAGGAAAGGGGTGGGTCTCTCACCGACTTCTGCCTTCCTGGGCTTGACCGAGCCCCTGATGAAGTGAGGACGACGTGAGGAAGGCCAAACTTTCGTAGTGATGGAAGTTTTTTTGTGTTGGAGAGACCGAGGTAGGCGGCGTCCTTAAACTGGGAGCACCGGGTGAGCTAGTCCCTTGCATTCCTGAGGCTCAGTAGCTGGGTCATATGCATCTGCTAAAGATATCCCAAGGTCACTAGACCTTTGACTGAAGTAGTTATTTTTGTTGAGTTCAGTGGTCCAATTTGTCTTTTGCACATCGAATGTACAAAATTCAAAATTTGTTATGGTTCTGGGCACAGGGGTCAACTATGAGCTAGACCATTAAGGGATCAGCAAATGTCCCAACTAAACCATCTTGGGAAGGCTCTCTGGGATCCCTGCTTTAGGGCACCAGGGAAGAAGTTTCCAGACCTATTCCTGAACCATGGACATGAAAAAAGTATTCATCAGAGTCTAGATGATTTCAATCAGATTAACTGTAGCCTCTTGATTTTCATTTTATAGACTGAGTTTTAGACTTATTACAGTGATATTTATTGAGCACCTACTTTGTGCCAGGCTCCATCTCAGTGCGGGAATGCCACGTGAGTCAAGAGCAACGCTATTCCTGTCGCGAGGGGGGCTGATAACTCAGCCCTTCACAGTACAATCGGAGGTGCTAGCATGCTCTGCAGTAAAAACGGCCCCAAATTATTCTGGCTTACAGCCTATTAACTTTACCACTTCCTTAGTACAATGAGAATTTTACTGCCAATTTACCTAGCAGGTTAAACGAATATTTGTGAGGTTCACAGAGGCTGATGGCGAAATTCCTAGATGTGTCTTGTCAGTGCTGGATCTTTTCCTAGTCAACTGTGGTCTCTCAGTAGTGATCAAAAATACTTAGCATTTTCCTCTTTCATGGAAGCCATGGGAACCATGATTCTCACGCAGGAGACCTTTCAGAAGGGTGGGGACTGCTGGGGGGAGAGGGAGGGGAGAGGAGAGGAAGTGGGAGGAGCCAGAGATGGGCAGAGAGATGCCGGATGAGTCCACCGCCATCCTCCACAGTGCGTGGCAGGAGGCTGGAGGGGACGGGAGACGTGCCTCAACCCGCCGTGGCTCCGTGGAGAAAGGCACGCGTGAGGGCGGAAAGTTGCGCGGTCTCCGAGTTCCCGCCACTGCCGGCGCATCAGGCTGCGGTGTAGCTATTTTGTGATCTGGCACTTTCGGGAGTTGACATTTCCCTGCACACGGTGTTACCCGAAACAGAAAGACCTCTTCAGAGAGTTTCTTTTCAGAATGTGTCCGCTGAATATCTGTGACCTCTTTTGGCTCCCCCCGCCTCCCGACGCAGGTGAGACACCTAAGGATGTAACTGAACTGCCCCCCGTGGAGAAGCCAGCAGGGAGCCACGACGAGCCGGAGCCCAGGAGTGCCTCTGGGTCCTGACCCGACTCAGTTCTCTTCCACTTGAGCAAAAAAGAAAGTCTGCAGGGAGGGCTTCCCAGGAGCAGTCACTTAAACACCACTTTGTTTGAACTGATTTATCTCTCTATGGACTGAAAAAATAGAAACGCACAAATAGATACCCTCTGCTCCCCAGGGCCCATATCCAGACCAGCAGGGCTCCTATGTGGGTAAAACAAAAGAAATGCGTGAATGAGCCACACCCAAAGCAATACTACAGTATTAGCGACAATAATTATGTGGTCCCAAATCCAGCCTCTAGCATCAAGGACAGTCATTACCATCGCGTTGCTGTTCTCCCTGTTGTTTTTTTCCCCCCTTTGCCACCCCAGGGTTTGGGTCTCTTGCCCCAGGTTGGAGATTGTGGGAGATATTTCTTTAGAGACAGAGGACAGAATTTGAAGTCTTTGGAAGGGAGGAGGTGGAAGGTGGCAGAGTGACAAGAGACTTGGGGAAATTCCCCCTGGGCTGGCAATGGAATAGAGATTTGAGTGGATTCTGTGAGTAATAGAGATGCAAGCAACTGCCCCATCACCCCCACCCCAACCCCCTTGAGGAAGAGGAAGGAACTCAGAGTACTTGGCTGTGAGGTCTAGGGGAGGGGAAAAAAACCAAAAACCCTTTTCCCCTACCCTCTTAGATTCAGTGACTCAGGCCTGTGAATTAAGCTGACAGAAGATAGGTTAACAGGAGAAAATGCATACAGCTGAAACACTATTTCCAATTTTACATGTCCAAGGCTTCACAGAAAAGAAGTAAAAAAAACCCAAAGAAGTGGTTAGATTTGGGGGCTTATATACCATTTTAACAAAGGGAGATAAATTGTGAGGTGACTAGCCAAAAGAAAGGGATTTGGGCTTTGAGGGATAATAAGTTGTGGGAAGGTGAACTAGGAAAGAAATGGAAGATAAGGGTTTTTTTTAGTAAGCTTGTTATGCACACTCATGGTGCTGGCCCTCTGTCTCCTGTGATGAAGGTTGCTCTCCTCACCCTGGTACAGGAGAGGGGGGACATTTATGCCACCATCACAAAGGGAAATCTACGCCCTGCTTTTGGGCAGTTAAGAGGAGGGCAGAGGACTCTTCCTGTATTTGTTGATTCTCAACTTCCTTCTGCTCAAAATAGTGTCATATTTTGGGGTGGCATATTCTGAACCCTTCAGAGGAGTCCCTAAGGAGGCCAGACCCTACATTCAGAGGGGTGAATGACGGTCTTTAGGGACCAGGCTGGCTTGGGCACAAAGTGCATCTTGGCAGTGACCCCCTGATGGACAAGGGCTGGAGGCCCAACTTTGGTTTTTTGGACACTACAGATACGCCAGCGGTTCTCATGTGACCCTAGAGAGGGGAGGAGACCCAAACATGACTGAGATTGAATTTCTCATCACACAGGCAAGTTGACTTAATATGACTTAGAAACTTCAAAATGTGGCATTTTTAAAATTTTTGCTACTTGTTTTAGAGTAAAATTCATAACCATTAGCTATATATTATCTCATTAAAACTCACAATAATCGTACGAAGTTGGTATTACTGTCATCACCATTTTGCAGAGGACATCAAGCCTTAAAGGGCTAAATAACTCAATTACTCACAGCTATTCAGGTGGTGCTGGGAACCACCTGGAAGGGACTGCCCCCCTCCATCCTACTTTGCATAATAATTGGTTATGGACTTTTCAGTTTTGAATTTGGCTAAACCTTTATTTTGAAGTGGTTTCTCCTGAATTCCTTTATGAGAAATTGAATTCATTTCATAGCACTCACTGTATAGATCCACTTGGTCACCCCAGCTAGAAGGCAAGGTGCCTTGGTGGAGAACAGGGACGCTGTTTCCCCTACAGGAGGGCACAGAAAGACACTCAAGTGTCACCCACTACACGCCCCCAAACCCACTTGCTGTTAACCACGCAGGGAAGGGAAATTCTGGCTCAATGTTATTAAAAAACAAAACCTTAAAGAAAAGTCAAAGAAACATCTATAAGAGAGTTCTTTGTAACAGTTTGGTAATCCGAACAGAAAAACCTTTGATAAGATCTCTGGGAGAGCGAAAGTAATTCTCCTCTCTCACTCTCTGAGTACGGATGGCGAAACAAAATGACCGATTCCACCAAGCATCAATGAGGCCCTAATCCTGGAGGAAGGAAGTGGGGTCCGGTTTCCACTGCTGCTATAAAAAAAATCAGGGCTTTGTTTCTCAGGATTGCTTTTCCAGTAGTTGTGACACACGGCGGTTTTCTTTGGCAGGAAAAACGCCTTCGGAAAGGGCTGTTTTAGCCCGAGCCGCGCTGAGCTCGCGGGATGTTCCTCCCTGAGGCCACTGGGTGGTGCTCGAGGAGCCGGGATGGCGGGTCCGAAGTGGGCAACATGCAGAGGTGACTCTGAAGAAGAGTGAGGCCAACCCTCCTCCCAAAGCCATTTTCAGTGTGGACAGTCGCGGTTTTCTCCCTCTTCTATAAAGAAGGAATAAAAGCATATTTAGAAATGATATTTTTACTTGGAAAATGCTATTTTTATTGGTCTGTAAAAGACCATCGGCGTCAGAGCGTGCAAACGCAACGTCAAGGCCGGTGCCGGACTCCACCCTTCCAGCTCCTGGCCCGCAGCCCCTCCTGTACGGAAAGAGCCGAGTGGGCTCGTGCACGCCCTTCCCCCTTGGTTAGGCCCTCGGGCCCCAGCATCTCCTCGTTGCTCTCCGGCACCGCCGATGGGCTTCCCCTACATTTTGAGTTCTGGTACCACCCCCTTGCACCTCCCCAGGGAGCAGCCAGGCCTTAGCAGTCAACTCTTCCCCTGGTCTGCTCTCTTGAATAAACTTGCTTAGCAATTTCCCTCTTCAAAACCAAACTACGCTAGAAACAAGGGGTCCCTATCGGCCCTCCACTGCCCCTTTAGCTACCTATTGCCCATCGCTTGCTTCCCCTTCTCAACAAGCGGGATGGATTTGGCTGTGAGCACGGCCTCGACTTCCTCCTTCCTATTTACTCAAATCCACCCTGATTTAGTTTATGTTTAGTTTTTGTTTGATACTGATCACCCCTATCTCCTTCTCCCCTTGGGTCCCCCCTTGGCTCCTGAGACTTACCTCCCTTGGGCTTCCTCCCAGGCTCCGCCCTCCCAGGCCCCACCCCTCCTAGACCTGCCCCCCCAATCCGCCCCCCCTTTCTGGGATCCACTTGCGCGCAGCACTCTGCAGACCTGTGGAAGGGAGTCCACAAAAGGCCCCACTCCAGCAGGGGGTAAAGACTTGGGCCTGCTGGACAAGGTGACGAGTTTTTTTGTTTTTTAATTTATTTTATTTATTTTTGTCTGCGTTGGGTCTTCTTTGCTGCACGCAGGCTTTCTCTAGTTGTGGCGAGTGGGGCCTACTCTTGGTTACGGTGCACAGGCTTCTCATCGCGGTGGCTTCCCTCGTTGCGGAGCACGGGCTCTAGGTGCGCGGGCTTCAGTAGCTGTGGCTCGCGGGCTCAGTAGTTGTGGCTCGCGGGCTTAGTTGCTCCGCGTCATATGGGATCTTCCCGGACCAGGGCTTGAACCCGTGCATTGAATCCCCTGCATTGGCAGGCGGATTCTTAACCACTGCACCACCAGGGAAGCCCAGGTGATGAGTTCTTGATCCGCATTTATTTTTACCGTTAGAAGGACCTTTGCTAAGGATCTTGAGTAATGGATAGGTTCCCAAGCTCAGAGGATACATGTATCCCCTACATGCCGCGGGGCTTGTAGGGGAGAGAGGGTTGGAAAGTGTGTGAAGGGTGTTCAGCGCTGGGCTAGCAGTTGGGACCCCATTTCACAGACCCCTAATCCTCGTGTGAGAGGCAGACCCGGGGGCCACTTGGGGAGGGTCAGCATCCCTCCCTGGGCTCCCCCAAGGAAGGCTGGAACCCTGGAGCTCCAGTTATTTACTGCTGTCTGCAAAACTGATGCGGCAGATCAGGTCTGCAATGTGGACAGGAAAGAGGGCATGGGAGAAGCCTCATCTCGGCTCCACGAGGTATCAGCTGGGGCACGTCGGGGGCTGAGGATCCACTTACAAGATGGCTTTCGCACATAGCTGGAGAGTTGGCGTTGGCTGTTGGTTGAGAGCTTGGGGGCTTGGTTCCTGTCCCCACGGGCCTCTCTACCATCGGCCTGGCCTTTCTCAACCAGTCTGCTGGCTGGTTCCCAAGAGACAAGAAGTGGAAGTTACCGGTTTCTTAAGGCCTGGGCCCCAAACTGACACAGTGATTATCTTGCATCCGCTGTATTCTATTGGTTAAATACTTGCCAGGCTCAAGTTCGAGAGTAGAGGACAGAGACGCCACCTAGTGATAGAAGGAGTATCAGAGAACTGGGGGCCACGTTTTCAAACTGCCACACGTAGGATCCTGCCTTTACCCCTCTCTCCTTCTCCATCCTTTTAGGTTGGGACTGGGTGGGGACAGTCAGTAAAGTGAAGCCCAGAAAGTTATGGCATGGATCACACCTTTCTCCACCCCAGCCTTAGGGCTGCTTCCCTCAGTGGTGGTCAAGCTTGCAGATGAAAGAAAGGCTGTGGTAATTTAATGTGTCCCTTCCAGGAGGGTGAAAAGGAGGGGAGGGGAGGAAGAAGTTTCAGGGAGCTTCAAGCAAGCTGGGGCTTCCATCTGGGGCAAGAGGAATTATCTGAGTGAAGGGAAGAGAGGTGAACACAACAGCAGAAGCATTTCTCAGTGTTTCCGAGAGGCCTCGCCCGATGGCCTGCTTTCAAAGTACGGAGTAGAGTTCCTGCTGTTGTTGTGGTGGTTATAGGTGGGTTATTGTCATTAGAATGAGTTTAAGCTTCTTTTCCGTGTTCTTTCATGGTGCTTCAAAAGTAATAGAAATTAAGAGTCACGAGGCCCAGCCAGCTCAGGCATTTTCCTTTGAGGCTGGGGACGAGGAAGCCAGGCGTCGTGCCAATGAAGCTGGACACCTGTGCTGCAGGTGATCAGCTGAAGCCGCTAATTAACCTCACAAACGCGGCCAAGCAACTGTGGGGGTGATGACCGTCTCCCTCCAGACCCAGCCCAGTCTTGAGCCCATGACCTTGAGCGACACTGTACCGCCTATGGCTATTCTATAAAGGGGAGAATGATGGCAGGCAGCGGACTGGCTCCCTGCAATCATGAAGGTAACGAAAGACATAAATATACGAAGCACCAAGGCTTGCAGGGTGAGCGTGGCTCAGTGCCGAGAACCGCAGTGGCCTTTTCACACCAAGTAGGCACGTTTTCCTGATATAATTGTCTTCCTTTTGCAAGCATTGAATTAATTTCTCTTACGCACACACGCCCTTCTGCCTCTATCTGCACTCCATAAATAGTTGCTATTAATTGCCATGTCTTGCTTTTTATTATATGCTCATCGAGACCAGAAATTTCACATCCTCTATGCTGCGAAAAGTCCTGGGTGGATTTAATATAATGCCACGCTACTGAGAAGCCCTCAGGAAATATTATCACTATTTATGAAAGTGGCAACTACTTTAATTGAGATGTGAACAATGAAAAAGGGCTAAATGCCCGTGGCTCTTCACCTCTGTTGCATTGGGAGAGACTGATTTTTTTTTTAAGATTTATTTTTTTTAATTTATTTATCTTGGTTGCGCCAGGTCTTAGTTGCAGCATGTGGACTTCTCAGTTGCGGCATGTGGGATCTAGTTCCCCAACCAGGGATCGAACCTGGGTCCCCAGCGTTAGGAGCGCAGAGTCTTACCCACTAGACCACCAGGAAAGTCCCGGGAGAGGTTGATTAACACAGGCTTCCAACTAACTCCTTCCCTCTCCGGCATCTAAAACTCGGGTGCATTTAGGTCACTGAGCAGCTGTGTGGGTGGGTGAGAGGCTTTCTTGGGCTTAAGCCAGAGAGCCCGGCTATTTGCAGCAGAACTAGATTTTTTTTTTTTTTTTTTTTTTGCGGTACGTGGGCCTCTCACTGCTGTGGCCTCTCCCGTTGCGGAGCACAGGCTCCGGACGCGCAGGCTCAGCGGCCACGGCTCACGGGCCCAGCCGCTCCGCGGCATGTGGGATCTTCCCGGACCGGGGCACAAACCCGCGTCCCCTGCAACAGCAGGCGGACTCTCAACCACTGCGCCACCAGGGAAGCCCAGAACTAGATTTTAAGATATGGAAAACTTGGTAAATATGCCAAGCAGGAGACAAGGAACCAGGCCAGGTCAGGTCAGGCCCCAAAATGGAGCCTCCAAAGAGGCTGGGAGGTCACGAGGGGGTGTGTGTGCAGCCAACACCAGAGGCTGGGGGTTCCCTTGAGCAAGCGGAGGGCTTGGGGTAGCACTGGGGCCAGTGTGCTGTGTCCCTTCCCGGCTTCCATTTCTTGAAGCTCCATTTCCAGCTGAACATGTGATCACTATCTTGCTGAGTTCAGGCAAGATAAAATCTGGGAGGGGCTGCCAGGACCCACATTTCCATCATTCTCAGGAAGTCAGAAGCAGGAGTTCTCACTCCTTGCCGTGGGTAAGTTGTGACTGGATCTCCCAGGATGATCCCTGGGGTATGTTGGGTGTAATACCATGCTCAGTCATTGCTATACAGAAGCTTGAGAAAAAAGCGCAAAGTAGGACTGAAGCTTTATAGAGAATTATGCCACTGTGAGTTTTAAAACAAGCAAAAGAAAGTCATGACTGTCGCAAGCAGTCACACTGCACAGAAATGCAAAGTTGCATTTCTGCTGCTACCTAGGTGACTTGGGTTCATTTGCATATTATACTTTCATTTTGCTCAACTTTCATACATTGGCCAGTAACATTTGCCAATGACTTAGACTCTCCTCAGACCAGGTGAAATGAAATCCAGTTTGTTCTGAAGAAAAAGTGGAGGGAGCGGAGGATTGCGTTTAACTACCAGGTTTACTTAAAACACAATCCCCTCCCGTTCAATTTATTTTCTGCGAGGTCAAATGGCAATTCCTTTTCAATTAGCCGGGAGTGTTACATAACAAAAGCAAGCTGTATTTCTCCTTTTCCTTTCCCAGGTGACTAGGATTTGGATCAGTAGATGTTGGCTGTTCTCTTTCCCAGAGCTGGAGTGACAAGGACCCAAGGCCAGATATCTACAGTGATTTTAATGACTTTGCTAGAGGTCACTTTGGGGGAAAAGTTTCAAAGACAACCCACCAGCAGTGAAAGACAACACTAACGTTCTCTGTGATGCCCTGGGCGCATTAATATGTGAGCGTGTGTAATGTGAGAATTCTTGGGAGGTAATACGTCAAGGCAAGCTTGTCACCACGGTGGAGAGTGAGGGTACCCACCCTACATCCCCGTCCCTCTTCTCTGACCCCTTAAGCCAGTGCCTCCCCTAGCTCTCCTGGGAGTGTCATCTAGGTGAGTGAAATAATAGGAAGATTGCTCACATATTTTTAGAAAAAGGAAAATGCATAATGTCTTTAATTCCATTTATATTTCTAGTGGGATCACAGGCCATCCTAGACTAAGGTTTTTCTAATGAATTAAATAGACTTGGTTTTGAGTCTTGGCTCTGCAACTTCTTAATTATGAGATCTTGGGAAATTTGTAGAAACTCTCAGATTTTCATTTATAAAATGAGGGTATTCACACCTCCCTCATGGGGCTGGGTGAACGGGACAGGGTGCACAAAAACACCCATCACAGGGTCTCGACACCTAGCAGAGACTCGGGATCGGCAGGGAGGGAGATTCTTCTTTCCCCGCACAGCCTGTCCTGGAGGTGCTGCTGTCACCGGGCAGCACGGGGACATGTGGGAACGAAGGCGACGAGCACCGTGTGCCAACCGTGGGAAGTCCTTCTCGGAAACTAACAGCAAAGAGCTGCAGCGTGGATGGGGACTCTGGAGAGAATGGGTTTTCTGTTGCTTCAGCGATCACAGAACCTGCGGGTCACAGAACCAATGGCAGCGTGGCTGGGCGAGGCAGCCCCGAGTAACAGGCTGATCAGGAGACAGGTCACAGAGCAAATGAAGGAAGTGGGAGGAAGTGTCCTTCAATAACCCATGTGACACAGTGTACCGCGATATTATACCTCATGATCTGCTCCTTTCCCCACGTGTCCCCGCACCCCTGCGTTACATGTGGAGACTGTTTATTCACAGCTGAATTGCCAGTGCTTGGCCCACTGCCTGTCACTTAACTGTAGGTGCTCAGTAATGACTGATGACTGATTAACTGAGAGAATGATACCCCTAGCCTCCTGACGACCCAAATTTGCATTTTCCCTGCCTCTGAGACAACGTGGGCATTTCACAGGGTGCAAAGTTCCCAGCAATCCTCTTAGAATTCACTCAAGGTACTCCTCTGTAGCAACAGAATAAGAGCAGAGGATCCACGGAGAAGCTTTGATGCAACAAAATGGTTTTCTGTGTGCCGTTCACCGTGAAAATCAAGAATGGTTTTCATAAGAAATGAAGAATGACCAAAACACTTACAGAATCTCAAAAAAAACATGAACAAAAGCCAGCTTCTCTGTCATCTTAGGCGTGTGGCACATACTTCACCAATGGATGTCCTCATACAAGCCTTTCCTTTTGTCTTTTTAATTAATTAATTAATTAATTTTTGGCTGCGTTGGGTCTTCGCTGCTGCGCACGGGCTTTCTCTAGTTGCTGCAAGCGGGGGTTACTCTTCGTTGCGGTGTGCGGGCTTCTCATTGCATTGGCTTCTCTTGTTGTGGAGCACTGGCTCTAGGCACGTGGGCTTCAGTAGTTGTTGTGGCTCACGGGCTTAGTTGCTCCGCAGCATGTGTGATCTTCCCAGACCAGGACTCGAACCCGTGTCCCCTGCATTGGCAGGCGGATTCTCAACCGCTGCGCCACCAAGGAAGCCCCTCATCCGTATTTTTGATGAGTCTGAGCAAAAAAGAATCAAGGTTCTTTGTTGGTAAACAGGTAACAATTAAACCATGTTCTTAGAACCACGTCTCAAAGAAACTCAGTACGTCCACCAGCAGAATTACAAAATAAAGGTGAAAGGAGGGACTTCCCTGGTGGCACAGTGGTTAACAATCTGCCTGCCGATGCAGGGGACACGAGTTCGAGCCCTGGTCCGGGAAGATCCCACATGCCGCAGAGCAGCTAAGCCCGTGTACCACAACCACTGAGGCCGCGCTCTAGAGCCCGCGAGCCACAACTTTGAGCCCGGGCGCCTAGAGCCCGTGCTCCGCAACAAGAGAAGCCACTGCAATGAGAAGCCCGCGCACCGCAACGAAGAGTAGCCCCCGCTCGCCGCAACTGGAGAAAGCCCGCGCGCAGCAACAAAGACCCAACACAGCTAAAAATAAATAAATAAAATAATTAATTAAAAAAAACAAAAACAAAAAAGGGGTGAAACCATAGCGTTATCTGTAAAAAGACGCTACTGGAATACAGGACTATTGCAACCAGTTATCTTTTAAGTGATTGCCCAACTCATTTTAAAATCATTCTTTATGATAGAACATTTATGCCTTAAGGAATAATTAAACAGGCAAGTGCCAATTTTTGAAAAATAAGTTTACCCCAAATAGCTTATTTGTGAGCCCACACCGTGGGTCTCTCACTTGAACGGTGGTCTTCTGTTGTCCACGACAGGCAGCGGCATCTCACAGAAGTGTATATTGGGGGCCTGAGGAGCTTCCCAGGAAGGAACTCAGCCTGGGTTACTGCTGGGGAACTGGTGAATGGACGCAACTCTATCTGCAAAAGCTGGGGAGCTTCCTGGAAAGAGACTCATTCAAGGGGAAGAAGTTGCCCAAGAAGAGGTTCTGAATGGCTTGGGCGGGAGCGTCCGGGGGAGCTGTTCCCCTAACCTGTCCCGGGCCCAGTCTACTTCACACTCGCACGTCTAGAGACAGAGAGAATAAAATGTACGAGTATAAAATGGAATGATCTATTGTAACACACTCCGTAAAATCCTGGGGCTGAAAGAGCAGTGCTTTGAGACTCCCTCCCTCTGGCACTGTTTACTCTCCCATAGGCTGGGAACCATGAGAACTCAGGACATCAGTGACCTCACCGGCAGGGAACAGCTGTACCCTGGGGGTGAGAAGATAAGGCATGGTGCCTGGTGACACAGTGTCAGCCCCAGCAGGAAGTGCTAGAGTGGGTGGGGCACTGGCGGCCTGGAGAAGTACACAGGGGGCACTCCCTGAGCATGCCAGGAAGTTCTTGGGAGGGGCCACAGAGAGGTGGCCTTCTTGTGCTAGCAGGTAGAAGCAAGAGCCCTTGCAAATTGGTGATTACTCTTAATACTACCTCTTCCAAACATTGGTGAGACCTAGGAAAACTTGGGTTCCATCATGCATTTGGTAATCATCTTATATTCTAAAATCATACTATAGACAGTGGTTAGATTTTTAAATACGGAAGAAAATAAGAAGGAGGGAGGGAGGGAGGAAGCCCAATTTCTCCCATTATAAACTATACATTGGCTAAACACTATACATTTGTTATTGAAAAAAGAGTAGAACTCTTCTTGTTTTTAAACCCATGAAATACATTCAAACATACCGAGTGTTAAGCAAACAGATAACTGGCCTCTGGTGCTTTTCCACTGTCAGCTGAACGGCTCACCTTAATCCACGTGCTTACTTAGGGCTCTGTCCATCACTTAATCCCTGAAATACACTGTTAACATCCTACATGGGGTGGTTGGGACAGGAATGAAGAGTCCCAACACCAGCTGAGGAGGGGCAGGATGGGTAGGCAGGCAGAGAAGAACTAGCATCTATTGGACATCTTTTTTTGGTTTCTTCTCTAACTAAATGTTCATAGGATCTTTTTTTTTTTTTTTTTCCAGAAGAAAGCATCGGCATCTTTTTTTTTTTTTTGCGGTACGCGGGCCTCTCACTGTGGTGGCCTCTCCCGTTGCGGAGCACAGGCTCCGGACGCGCAGGCTCAGCGGCCATGGCTCACGGGCCCAGCCGCTCCGCGGCATGTGGGATCTTCCCGGACCGGGGCACGAACCCGTGTCCCCTGCATCAGCAGGCGGACTCTCAACCACTGCGCCACCAGGGAAGCCCTCTCTGGCTGTGTTTTTCTTTCCAATTCTTTGTGGGCTTTTTAGCTCCATCTCCTCAGTGGTCTCCATTCCATCATTTGTCCTCCATTAGTTCTTTTATAGGGTCTATCTTATTTCTGAAATGTTCACTACTAAAGTGTCTTGCAGTTCTTAAAATCCCCAAAGCATTCCTACCTCATAATCCTTCTCGCGTCCTGTTCCATCTTCATGAGGCACCAGGAGCTTCTTTCCTGCAAGACCTTGCTTGGAGCTGACGGTGGACCCGAGAACTCCAGAAGCCTGATTAGTTTTCTTTCTACAGAGCCAATCCATTTACCTAGACGACTTCACATTTCAATTCTCAACATCTAAGTATGGCCAGCACTTTTAAAGTAGAAGAATTCTTTGTCAGAAATAGGCTTTGCTTTTTGTCCTAGAGACATTTGCCAGAGGATATCAGTTTTTTAAGGGAAATATAAACAACCATCTAGTAAGGAAGAAAATCCCACATCTCACAGATTTCACTCACTTCTATTTTCTTCTTATTCATGCCCAGCTCATGTGAAGGGCTTGTTCAACCCATCTGATTATGGGAAAATGCCAATTATCAAAAGGGTAAACATTCCCTAAATCTTCAATAATATCTAAAAAGTGTGTGATTTTATTGTACTCCTGACACGTTTTGATGGTTTAATGGGTTAATGGATCTTCTTATGGAATCATTGTGCAAAAGCTTTAAATAAAAACATCAAAGCCTTTATTTTATTCTTCCTCAGTCACAGGACAGAACAACCCTGCAGCTCACTTCCTTATTAGAATACTAGAACCGTCGGATTTCTGCCCACACGCTGACTGGGCTTTCCTGTGGGGTAAGGAGTCCTTTTTCTAGCCCTGAACTGAATGCTATTCATTCTTCCACTGTTCAGTCACTATAGTTCTTCTGTAGTATTCTGATTCTGTTGAGAGAATCCAAAATTGGCAAATGCTTTGATTTACAAACACAAAGGGTAAACATTTTCTAACTCTTCAGTAATTTTCCATAATATTCCAAAGCATGCAACTTTATTCTACACGTTTTGATGGTTTCATGGGTTAACGGATCTCCTGACTGAATGATGGAATTATTAAGCCTTGCATAAATAGTAGAAGATCCTCTTCAGAGGTGTTAGATAAAGTAGAAGTTTGGCAACAGTCTGGTGAAGTGGGGCTCTATAGGCCACCGGCCTGGAAAATCCAGTTTTCAATTCAGTTTCTCCTTGGTCCTGTCCTAGGCTGGTTAATAGAAGCTGAAGCAGGTTGAGGATTGAAGCAACTTGGATTATGACGGCTGTAAGATTTAACTTTTCAAGTATAAGTATACTTAACGTGATCTGATATCTGTGTTTGTTCCTGGAAGGTTGTGTGTGAGTTCAATTTTGGTCACTGCATAATTTTCTCATTTCCTTACACTATAAATTTTGGAATGCTTTACCTTGGGACCTGATTACCTTTAAAAGGTAGTTATTTCCAACATTTCTCTTTCTGTTTTTCTGCTCATAGGCCTCTGATAAGTAGCCGTTACCCTCTTAATGAATGCGTCCATTGGAAGCTGCACTGGTAATAAGACAATGCTCTTTATAAGGCTTTAATTTATTTCTTTTAAAAAAAATTTCTCATGTTGGAGTTTCTTTAAGCAGATCACATTTGCTGCCTAGCCTGGGCAAATCTGAGTGCTGTACAGGCACTAGGAGGTGCTGACTTTGGGGTTGTCCTCTGTCTGGTTATTTATTGCTGTGTAACCAACCGTCCCAAAACTCAGTGGCTTGAAACAACAATATATTTTTCTCTCACATGGTTCAGTGGCTTGGCTGGGTTCGACTGTGTGATTCTCCCTTGCGGTCTCTCATGCAGCTTGCCATCAGATGCTGGCTGGGGCTGGAGTCACTTGAAGGCACTTGGCTGGACGTCCAAGGTTTCTCTGGTCACATGTGGTGTGTAGGCTGGGATGACTGCAGAGCTGGGGATTGGCTGGGTGCCTCTCTCTCCCCAAAGCCTCTCTCCATGGCGAGCGTGGGACTCCTCACAACATAGAGATCTCAGGGTGGTAGACCTTCTTTCTAGCAGTGGCTTCCCTGAGAGCGTGCCATCCAACGAGTGTGGTAGATAGTGCGAGGTTCCTCTGACCTGGCCTTGGAACTCAGTGCCACTGAGGCTGCATTCTGTTGTCTACATGGAAGTCACAGGGCCAAACCAGATTCGAGGGGACAGGACTATACACAGG
Source organism: Monodon monoceros (assembly GCF_005190385.1). Taxonomy (NCBI): domain Eukaryota; kingdom Metazoa; phylum Chordata; class Mammalia; order Artiodactyla; family Monodontidae; genus Monodon; species Monodon monoceros. Next base: position 23,002,274 of record NW_021703773.1, read on the forward strand.
CATGGACGTCAGGCGTTGTAGCCCATCAGAGATCCATCTTTGGAGTTTAGCTACTGTGTTTAATGTATCTCAAATTTATAAAGTGGGTTAGAGTTAAAGCCACCTATTTTGGTTGTATTCCTGGGAACACTTTAATAATAATAATAATAATAATATCTGCCATTCACGGAGCAATTGCAATATCACCTACTGGAGACAGAGTTGGACAAAAACAAATAAAAAATTCCTGCTCTCACAGAACTAGTGGGGGAGAAAGGCAATGAAGTAAATAAGAAAATATATAGGATATCAGACGGTGCTAAACTCTACGGAGGAAACGTAAGCAGGAAGAGGATTAGGAAATGAACGTGGAAGCAACGCTAAGTAGGCTCTTAGAGGAGGCTGCCCTGATGAGGGGACACTGAAGCGGAGATCCGAAGGAGGGGAGGGCCCTTGTGGGGCAAAAGCTTTCTAGTAAGGGGGCCCTTTGGCTGGGGCTCAGTCGGGGGGTTAGGAGACAGGGTCAGAGTGGAGGGAGGGGTGTGGGGGGCTGTGAAGGTTACATAGGCCTTTTACTTACACGAGGCTTTTACTCTGAGTGTGAATGGAAGGCTCTGCTGGAAGGGAGCGCGGGCCCAGCGGGAGACGGGCAGGGGGCTACCGCGCAACCCAGGCAATGGGGGCCTGGACCTGGGTGTTGGCTGCAGAAGTGCTAGGTAGTGAGGTATCATATTATAGGTACATTTGGAAGGTAAGACCGACAAGATTTGATTACAGATTGGACCCGGAGACACAGACAACTCTTCTGAGAAGTTTTGCTGTGAATGGAGGGAGTGGAGAACCGAGGCGCAGGCAGGGAGGGACATGTGTTTTCCTTGGTTTTGTTTTTGTTTCTGGTTATTGTTTTTGTTTGTTTGTTTAAGATGCGAAGAACGTCTGTGCATTGGTGGGAATGACTGGTCCAACAGAAAGGGAACAGTTGTTGATGCAGGAGAGAGAGGGGCTGATTGCTGGTGTGACGTCCTTGAACAAGGAGCAGAGTGGGATCAGGGTACCAACGACAGGTTGGCCTCAGGGAGGTGCACCGGCAGCTCGCCCAGAGTAATGGCGGGAAGAACCAGGTGTATGGGTAGCTGGGTGGGTGTGGGGTGGCCTTTATGGAAGTCCTCTTTTGATGCCTCCATCAGATCCACAGAAGAGGATCTGGGGGTCTGGGAGGGAGATAATTTGCAAAACAGCCATCAAAATGAGGGAAGAGTGAACTCACAGGACAGGAAGCAGGATCCCTGGGCAGCGCCTGGCCCCCTAGACGTCCCTGACCAGGGCTTGAAAGCCGGACGAGCGAGCGCAGGGTTGTTCTTCTCCATCGTTCCCAGCTGCGTGGAGGCCAGGGTGTTGCTGGAGAACTGGGTACGGAGCAGGGGAAGAGGCAGCCGGGTCAGCTCAAAGGGAGGAAGAGGGTAAGGCGCTGGAGTAGCGAGGGAGCGCCCGGACGGGGCCGGGGGGAGGGCCGTGTCGGGTGGTTACCTAAGGCCTCGGGGCTACGCAAGCGCTTCCCCACCCGGGTCAGCGGGGATTGTTTTCAGATCCGGAAGCTCTCCTAAATTGTCCACAAATATCCTCCGGACCTAACAGAGAAACAAATAACTTACGGGAAATGACAGACCCCAAACCAACTAACAGAACGATCGAACGCTCGGGGTTTCCTATCAGGTCAGCTGCCAGCCACTCCCTCCCCCGACCCCGCCGGGCCTTCGAGAAACTGGCAGCCGCAGCCCCAGGCCCGGGGCCCCAGCGAGAGGAGAGGACGCCGCCTGCCGGCCGCCCCCCGCCCCGCCGTCCGGGCTCTCCGCCTCCCCGGGCCGCCCTCGTCCGCCAAGTTCACCCGGCAGGGCCTCCGCCCCCCGGACCATCCCCAACCTGGGCCACCCTCCCCCTGGACGGGCCACTCCCACCCGGACCCTCGCCCTGCCGGGCCACCCTCCCCCGGGTCAAGTTCATCCGGCCGGGCCACCCTCCCCCGGCCCGCAGTAAAGGCGGGCGCGATCTTGGAGCCGGCGGCAGGCAGGCGGGGGCCCCGGGGGCGGCCCGGGGGCTGGGGCGCGGGGAGAAGCGGGGTGAGGCAGGAGTCTCTCGCTGGTCCGCCCTCCGCCCGCCGGGATTGCGGATTCGGGCCCGGGCACCCACGGTCCCCTCCTCTGCGCCTGCAGCACTTTCCCTGCCACCGCCCGGCCGCCCCCATCCAGCCTTTAGGCGTCAGCCCGGAAGCCTTGCTGGGAGGGCTGTCCCGGCCCCCCAGTCGGTGTTGGGGCCGCGGCCTCCTGAATTTCTCCTCTGCCTTAGTTGTCACACCGTTACATTGTCTGCCCATCCTCATATCACCAACATGACCAGGAAAGCAGGGCCTCTGTCTCTGCTGCTCACAATTGTATCCACCGTGCTTAGCACAATTCCTAGCACACGCATGGACCCAATAAACGTGCCTTGGATGAGTGGTGAGTCCGGCCAGTCTCCCTCCGCCTTCCCAGTCCTCTTTTCTTTCAGATTGCATGGCTGGAAAGTTCCAGACTTGCTCCAGACCGGGGCCTCTGACTCCCTGTTTCTGGTCTCCGTTATTCTCTGGTACCCAGGTGAGGACTCCGGCTCCTAGCCGTCAACAGTCAACCAGCAAACTTTTGAGGAGGGCTCAGCTCTCCTTTTTGCTGTACTGTAGACCCAGTTTCAGTCCCAAACTGCACTGATCCTGCCGGCTTCCCATGTCTGAGGTGTATTCTGACCTTTGGTGACAGAGAGCAAAGAATATGCATGTTTACTCTGGATTTGATCCGCGAGGAGGCCACAGTGAGATTGGTTTTGAACAATTTCGGAAGCTGGCGCTCTGGCTGGCCGTTGTCAGCTTGCTGGTTGTGTAATTTTATTGCTACTGTCTGTGTGCCCTGAAGGGTTGCAATGGGAAGAGTTTTAAAGTCTAAAAATAAAAGTCAATAAACCAATACTGAGGACTGTCAAGCTATAATAACTCACACATGATTGAATCTTTTTCCAAATCCCAACAATTTGTTTTCAACACCAACCGACCAACTCTGGAGTCGAGGTTTGATTTGTCCCCACTGGTCAGTCCCAGCACTGGTCTGAATGGCAGCGTGCGTGCGTGCTGCCTATCTGTCGGCAAAGCCATTACAAACCACTGGCCCAGTGTTAGGTTTATCTCTGCATTGATTGGCTTCAGGTTTGGGTGTGCTGCGTGGTTCCTGTGCAAGGGCCCAAATCTTTCCTGTCAGAGAGAGAGCACAAATAACCCAATCATCCATGAAAAATTCATTCACAAAAACACAAGGAAAATTCAATAATACAGGAACCGTATTGAAATTAATCAAAAACCGGAGACACTGCCCTTCAGATGTGGCTCTGGGTGCCAGTTATCAGGGCTGCTTAGAGCAGCCTCTATATTTTCTCACTGGGCCCTGTCGCGAAGGATTTCTTGCTTGGAAAGAACAAAGCTCTACTATAATTAAATCAAAGAATGATATTATTCTCCCATTGAAGTGTAAAAATTCAGCAAGAGCTGCGATAAAAACAGTAGTTATGGGTCCCTCTCTGCACTGTCAGAGGGTGATTCCCTTTGGTGGCAGTCCCTGGGGACAGGGTCCAGCTTCCTCTCCCGTTGCGGAGCACAGGCTCCGGACGCGCAGGCTCAGCGGCCATGGCTCACGGGCCCAGCCGCTCCGCGGCATGTGGGATCCTCCCGGACCGGGGCACGAACCCACGTCCCCTGCATCGGCAGGCGGACTCTCCACCACTGCTCCGCCAGGGAAGCCATGCATAGTTTCTTGATGGGGTCTCAAGAGGTCTGGCCATTTCTCAGCTGGTCACTGAGCTATGGGTTAGAAAGGGGTGGGAGGAGGTCAAAAAAGAAGGAGGCAGAAAAGAAGAAGAGAAAGCAGCAGAAGAACGTTGCTGTGCAGAGAAAGGTGAAATCCCCTTGTCGGCACATGGCTTCGATTCTTCTGCTAATCCTCACTGTGCCCAGGGGGGAGCTCCTCCATCCTCCCAAAAGAAATGTCTAGCCTGAGCGCACACAGAAGTCCCTTTTCTTAGTGTTTCTTAGTACAAAGAAGACAAGCTGACATTTTCGAAAGGGCATTGACAAAGGAAAACAAAGAGGAAGTAGCTCCAGGAAATATCAGTGGTGTGCAAAAGTCAGATTTCCCAAACAGAGTTTTTTTTAATTAATTAATTAATTAATTTATATTTTCGGCTGCGTTTGGTTTGTGTTGCTGTGCACGGGCTTTCTCTAGTTGTGGCAAGCGGGGGCTACTCTTCGTTGTGGTGCGTGAGCTTCTCATTGCAGTGGCTTCTCTTGTTGCGGAGCACGGGCTCTAGGCGCGCGGGCTCAGTAGTTGTGACTCACAGGCTCTAGAGCGCAGTCTCAGTAGTTGTGGCGCACGGGCTTAGTTGCTCTGCAGCATGTGGGATCTTCCCGGACCGGGACACGAACCCGTGTCCCCTGCATCGGCAGGCGGACTCTCAACAACTGCGCCACCAGGGAAGCCCAAGAGCCTTTTTAAAAGTGCATTTCCTTTGAACCAAAATAATCTGTACCTCCCCCATGAAAGCACTCATCACACTTTATTTGAATTCCTTGTTTAATTAATACTCAAATTCTCTACCAGACTCACCACTCTGAAGGAGGGACCTTGTCTGTCTAGAACACTGCTCTTTTCTCAGTGTCAACAGAGATGTGTGTTAGTAGGCGTTCAATACGTGTGTTAGTGAATTAGTCACTACCTCCCACTTCTAGGATGTATCCCCAGGAAACAATAGGACAAATGTGCAAAAATATTGGTAAAAGACCATTTATCTCTTCATTGCTTCTAAAATGTCTACAGATGAGACTCTGGTTAAATAAATGAAGGGATTCTATCCAACAGAATACTATGCGGCCATTTAGAATGATGCTCCACATTTATTGACATAGAAAGATATTCACAAAACAGAGCTAGAGAGAAACGAAGCCAATTGCACAACTGTGCACCATCTATCACGGAATTTTTGTAAAATGAAAAAAGCTGTGTGGTAGGAAATCAGGTATTTTGATTCTCCTCTTTAGCTTTCTGTATTGTCTGATTTGACAAAAGTTTCTTAAAAATGTTCCTTTTATAGTGTGAAAAGCCAAGAAAATAACTTCCATTTTGAAAACAATGTAATTGTTCATTCCCATTTGGCCTTTCTCCATATACAGGGCAATTATGCGTTGCACTTGTGAAAGGAGGAAAAATGGCTTCGATCAGAGAACACGAGAAACTAGCACATCATTAATTGAAGGAATTAAAAAGAAGGAATTCTGTCTACTAAAGGGGCTCTCCTTTGTAGCAGACAAAAAAACTGAAAAGACGTTTTAAAAAGTCAGAGAAATAAAATGGCATCACAGGCTATAGGTTGCGTCGGTGCCCAATGAACACTCAGAACAGCAAATCTGGAAAGGATGAATCACGAGGGCTTCTCTCCTTTTGATTCACACACATAATTATGCCAAATTGTAACCAGTGTCAGCTGCCTGGATGCTTCTAAGTCCTCCAGGCTTTTGCAAATCATCCTTTTTCTTTCATATCCAAACAGACTTGCTTGAGGCCCTATGTCAAGCTCTGGCTATAGAATGTTCATCGTTTCACCAAGATTTCTGATGACTCCCCCAGATTTGGAGGAAGGGGGTATGCACTCTATTCCCACAGTCACCTGTTGGTAGATTCCTGCTTTTACTGAATCTGGGTGATCCATCGATCTTGTTGCTTCCTAAGGCTGCTCTGTCTACCCACACTGCTTTACCCACACTAAACACACCTCTCTATCATTCCCCAAAGCATCAACAGCACCGGAACCTGATGAATGTTTAGGCCCTAAGAAGACTCTTACAGAGCTGCTCAGAATAGGCAAAGACTTGCAGCTATGCTCTGCCCTCCGTACCCACGGGTTCTGCATTAGTGGATTCAACCAACTGCAGATGGAGAATAATTTTTTTTTTAATTCAAAAAGTTGCAAAAAAGCAAACCTGGCATTTGTCACACCAGCAACTGTTGGCATAGTATTTACCACTGTTTATATAGAATTTACATTGTATTAGGTATTATAAGTAAACCAGAGATTATTTTTTTTTATTGGAGTATATTTGCTTTACACTGCTGTGTCAGTTTCTGCTGTGTGGCAAAGTGAATCAGCCATACGCATACATATATCCCCTCTTTTTTGGATTTCCTTCCCATTTAGGTCACCACAGAGCACCGAGTAGAGTTCCTTGTGCTATACAGTAGGTTCTCATTAGTTATCTATTTTATACATAGTAGTGTATATATGTCAATCACAGTCTCCCAATTAATCATCCCCCTTCCCCCTTGGTAACCATACATTTGTTCTCTACGTCTGTGTCTCTATTTCTGCTTTGCAAATAAGATCATCTATACCATTTTTCTTAAACTAGGGATGATTTAAAATAAACGGGAGGGGACTTCCCTGGTGATGCAGTGGTTAAGAATCCACCCGCCAATGCAGGGGACACAGGTTCGAGCCCTGGTCTGGGAATATCCCACATGCCACGGAGCAACTAAGCCCGTGTGCCACAACTACTGAGCCTGCACTCTAGAGCCTGCGAGTCACAACTACTGAGCCCGCATCCCACAACTACTGAAACCCATGTGCCTAAAGCCTATGCTCCACAGCAAGAGAAGCCACCGTAATGAGAAGCCCGTGCACTGCAATGAAGAGTAGCCCCCGCTCGCCACAACTAGAGAAAGCCCGCACGTATCAACAAAGACCCAATGCAGCCAAAAATAAATAAATAAAAATAAAATAAATGGGAGGATGTGTGTAGTTATATGCAAATAATACACCATTTTATATAAGGGACTTGAGCATCCATGGATTTTGGTATCTGTGGGGCTCCTGGAATGAACCAACCCCCCTTGGATACTGAGGGATGACTGTATATATCAAATATCACAACCTTCAAGTTCCTTTGCCTTCCCTCCTATGGGGTTCTCACTGGCTGTCCCTCTGGTGTTGGTGTCTGCTGTCATGTTTTCTCTGTATGCCTCTTTTCTTCCATATCTGTTCCTCCTTCCGTCACCCAGACCCACGAAGTCTTTTTCAAGCGTTGCCTGCCTTCCCCTTAGTCTATTAAGCAGAGCGGTTTTGTTTTCTCTCACTCCTGCCCTCACCTGCCTGCCTAATCCCCACCCATAGAGGCTGGACAGGGGATGTCACCTTTCCTGACCCAAAGGCACATGCATCTTTTCTTACGCCTATGTGCATGCTTTGAGTACTGCTTTTTTCCTACAATGGGAAAATTCTATAGTAATTTAATTTTTTAAAATACTAATTTCCCCTTCTCATGCATCGATATCAGGTGTCGGAGGCACCTAACTGCATGGATATTTTCTACACTTCTGTATACCCATGCTTATCCCTATACGTACACAATTAGTTTGTTAAATAAATCAACACTGGTACATTCTTTCAGAATCTGTCCCCATTTCTGTTGTACAAACTTTAGAGGTGGGGTAGCAAAACAAGAACATACGGAAAAGTTATTTTGGGGTTTGGCACAGACATTTCATAAGAAATCTCAAAGCAGCCATGCCTCAGAGTGTATTTGCAGGGCGGGGTGTAGAACCACGGAAGCTAAGAGTTTCCATTTGGAGGGCAGTGCCTACCCTTCAGGGGCTCAGCGTAAGACATTTTGGCCTCTCGCTTCTGGAAGATGGTCCACTGGAAGTTACCCGCTCAGCTGGACTGTTTCTCACTCACCTCTAGTGGAGAGGGCACCCCCCACCCCACCAGGTCCAGAAGAAAGATGGTATCCTTTGAAGTGACCCTGGGATGTATAGTTATGATTTTTTCTTAGCTTACTCCAAGCTATGAATAATTTAGGGTTGCATTTCAACCCCTAGACTCCATTGACTATTCAACGAATCTCTGCTCTTTCCCCTTCCTGCCTTTGAATGCCCTGGAAACATTTACAAAGCATCTGGCACTGAGTTTGTGCATAAGCGTTCAAGAAACACGACTGAAATTGCCCAAGCACATGCGTGTGCATTGACTGGAACTGGCATAAATATTGTCTCGAAGTCATGTCCGGGAAGCATGATAGACGCACTGTGGGTACCCACGTTCTGGAGGGACATTTATAGCAACAGCGAAAAGGCCAGATAATGGCCCTATTTAGAACAGCCATTTAGTACCATAAATACATTTCCTCAAATAAATCTGCTGATTACTTTCTCACTGACTTGACAGCTCAGCCAAGTGGTTTGCCCTAAATGCAGCAAAAGGCCCCACCTCGTGTCCATCCACATCGGGGACCTCTGATGAAGAAATACAACTGGCGGGCCCTTTTTGGAGATGATTGCACAAGATGAGAAAAGAAATGGGGAAAACATCTCGCAGGAGCAAGCATTTATCATCGAGCTAGTTGCCTATATGAAATCGTAACTACTGCTGCAGGAAAAATTGGCCACCATTCAAGACCCATACAAGTGTTACTACAAATACTTTTGAGATGAAAAGGAAAAGCACAAGTTTTCCTTCAGATACACTATCAAGATGAGGGTGGATGGTAGAACGCTGGTTTGTTAACCCTTCAGGGGATCGGCTCGTTTAAAATCCTTGAGGGCCTTCCCTTGGCTTTTAGGATAAAGTTTAAATCCCTTAGGATGGCAGAAAAGACCCTTCCTGGTTAGGCTGTGTCTTCTCCGCCACCAGGAGTCCTCATGATCTGCTCTAACCTTACAGAACCACCCACGAATATCTCTTGTTCTCTGGTGTTTTCTCCCCACTCCTGTCCCCATCTTTCTCACTGAGTGAATATTTGTAGGAATTCAATGTACGGGTCATTCCCGCTGGAAAGTCTTCCTTGAGTTTCATCCTCTGCCCCAGACTGGCTTGGATGGTCACCTGTCCTGCTCCCCTGGCACTGATGGCTGTGCTGGTCGTCTTGTGTGGCTTTCTTGTCTATTTTCCAGGAGGCTGAGGGAAGGGGTCATCTCCCTGCTGCTGAAACACGGTAGGTGTTTGATAAACATTACATGGCTCATAAGAGACAACATGTATGTATTCCTACTATGCACCAGGCATTGACCTCAAGCCCTTTACATGCCTTACCTCCTTCAGTCCTTCCAACAGCCTTGGGAAGCCTTGTAGCCCTATCCCCAGACTAGAAACAGACTCATTTTACAGGGGAGGAAAATAAAGCACAGAAATTTTGGGCAACATTCTCAAGGTCAGTCACACAGATACTCTACGTTGGGGTCAGGATTTGAACTCAGGCAGCTGGACTCCTGAGCCTGTATTTTTTTTTTTTTTAGCATCTTTATTGGAGTAGAATTGCTTTACAATGGTGTGTTAGTTGCTGCTTTATAACAAAATGAATCAGCTACACATATACATATATCCCCATATCTCCTCCCTCTTGCGTCTCCCTCCCTCCCACACTCCCTATCCCACCCCTCTAGCTGGTCACAAAGCACCAAGCTGATCTCCCTGTGCTATGCGGCTGCTTCCCACTAGCCATCTATTTTACGTTTGGTAGTGTATATATGTCCATGCCACTCTCTTACTTTGTCCCAGTGACCCTTCTCCCTCTCCGTGTCCTCAAGTTCATTCTCTACATCTGCGTCTTTATTCCTGTCCTGCCCCTATGTTCTTCAGAACCGTTTTTTTTTCTAGATTCCATATATATGTGTTAGCATACGATATTTGTTTTTCTCTTTCTGACTTACTTCACTGTGTATGACAGTCTCTAGGTCCATCCACCTCGCTACAAATAACTCAATTTCATTCTTTTTTATGGCTGAGTAATATTCCATTGTATATATGTGCCACATCTTCTTTATCCATTCATCTGTCAGTGGACACTTAGGTTGCTTCCATGTCCTGCTGAGCCTGTATTTTTAAACACCATGCTGGGCTGAGGGATGGATAGATACATGATGGGGAGACATCCTTCTTGATGCTATTTCTTGAGAGTGAAGGAGAGGAAGAGAAGCTAGAGTTCTATTGTCACAGACACCAGAGCCCAGCCCCTTGCTCGAATGAGCCTGATGCCTCATCTGGTGCCTGTGGGGCGGGGGGAGACGGGGGGGGGGGGGCGGTCAGGAAGGCGTGAGGGGCATGACGGTGGGAGGAGCTGCTCTTCCTCTTTGACCTCTTTTTGCTCCTTTGACTTCTTGCCAATTTGTTCCTTTTTTGGGTGAATAATTATAGACTATAGGGGTAGATGTAGATTATTCCATTGTCTTAAGCTATACATAATGAATCCCACTTGTAATATACTGCTTCTTATTAATATCTTAGAAAAATATTAATGTCTAAGAAAAAAATGCCTCCTTCCTTCAGCCCAGACATTCCTCAGACCAAGACTGCCACAATCCCTCCCACAGGTGTGGGTGTCAGCCACAAAGCATCAGCGGCTCCATAACTGTCCCAGGCTCTGGTGGTCCATCACTCAGGTCCAGGTGGGGGTGGAGTGGGAGGTGGTGAGGATGAATAGCAGGGACCAACCCAGGAGGCAGCTGAGGGAGCCCTGGGCTCCAGCAGAGCTTTCGTCTGGATTCCCCAGAGAGAATGGCCATTGGACACCGCCTCTGGAAAAGGGCAGAGGGGCTGAGCTGCAGACCATGTCCTTTGGACATTTGTAGTGCCTCAGCCCCCGGAACAGTGCTTTGTAGGTCCTTGGTGAACGTCTATTTGCCTGTGGATGGTGAGCAGAAAGGGAGGAAGGAAGGAATAGATAAAGGAAGGAGGAACGAAGGGAGGGAAGGAGGGAGTACCAGGAGGATATGGAGACTTGGGTATTGAAGAGGTGAAGGTTAGACATAAGAAAAGAAAGCCATGGTCATGTTGAACTCAAGGTAGACTTATCTGAGGATGGGGGGTGGTCTTTACAATGGTGGATTTTCTTTTTCTTTCTGTTCTTTAAAAAAAAAAAATTGGGGGGGGCTATATTCCCCGTGTTGTACAATATATCCTTGTACCTTATTTTATACCTAACTGTTTGTACCTCTTACACCCCTACCCCTATGTTGCCCCTCCCCCCTTCCCTCTCCCCACTGGTAACTACTAGTTTGCTCTCTTTGTGAGTCTGCTTTTTTTTTTTTTTTGTCATATTCACTAGTTGGTTGCATTTCTTAGGTTCCATGTACAAGTGATATCATACAGTATTTGTCTTTCTCTGTCTGACTTATTTCACTTCGAACAATGCCCTTCAAGTCCATCCATGTGGTGGGTTTTGTTTTCAACTTTCATTTAAACATCTTTTCTTTCCTATAGCTTGATTTCTTTTAGGTCTTGAATACATATTAACTTTCCCATCTGCAAGACTTGGATTTTGTGGATGAACAATTTGTTTCCTTGGGATTTTGAACAGCCCTCCAAGGTCCCACGCTGGCTCCAGTGCAGACTTTTGTCACAACTCTTTTCTGTACCCATCCAACATTGCATAGTTCAGATCTGTCCGTGATTCCACTTGAAACACAAAGTGACTTTACAACAGATATATTTTAATTCTAGGCAGAATTGTTTTTGGAATAGCAGAGAATGATTCTGAGATTTCAGAATAGGTTATGGAATTAGGTCACCATAATTCAGTTCCCACCATCTCACTGCAAAGGCCTCCTAATGAGATTTTATCTAAGCACTACACAGTTGCTCGTTTATTATTTTTCCTGGGTATGCCCAGATAGATGGCGTTGACAAACCCGAACTCTGATCATTTTATCACAATGAGGTCAGCTCAGTGAGAGATCTCTTGGCTGAGACCCAGAAAATATCGTAACTCACTCAAGATAAGGTCAATGTCATGGTGTAAATCACAAACTCTATAGTTAGAAAAACCCTCCCCTATACGCTGACGTCTGTTTTCAGACGCGTTCTTAATCAGGTCTTCCAAACAATGCGTTCTTTATTTCAGGGGTTTGCTGCTTTAATCTCAGACAATAATGGCCATTCACTTACTCAAGCCAGCAGCTGCTTTCCTCTCTCTGCTAAAATTCCTTAATTGGAATCACCCTCTCATTGACCTAAACCATTCATTACAAACTATTTCAGACAAGCTCCTGATAGCCCTGAAGTAGAGGTGCCACCTGTTTTTCTCTCATCTAGGATGTTTTCCACTCCGGGAAGCTCTAGTCACTGCTCAGAAAGCTAATTTCTTTTGCCCCCACATTCTCAATGAACAGCTTTGCATTTCTGTAGCAGCAAAATCTGAGACAACTAGTTCTTTGGGTTTCCTTAATTATCCAACAAGGTTGATGAGAGCTGGTGCAAGGAAATAGATATTCTCCTATGTTCTTGATGGGATTGTAGGTTGATATAACAGTTCTAGAGAGCAATTTTATGCTATGTATCAAGAGTTTATGGATTAAATCATAATAAAGTAGAAATTAATATTAAATAGTAATATTAAATAAGTTGTTAATTAATAATTTAAAATTATTTGATCAAATTAATGCATTTCTAGAAATTTATTTTAAATAATCACGGCTCCATCAAATGATTTGACTATAAGATGCTCACTGATAAAATAAATCTTGGGGATGTGATGTACAGCATGGTGACTTTATTTTTTTTTAACACTATCTTTTTTAAAAATAAATTTATTTATTTATTTTGGGCTGCATTGGGTTTTCATTGCTGCATGGGGGCTTTCTTTTTAGTCACAGTGAGTGGAGGCTACTCTTCGTTGTGTTTCGCTGGCGTCTCATTGTGGTGGCTTCTCTTGTTGCAGAGCACAGCCTCCAGGCACCTGGGCTTCAGTAGTTGTGGCACGTGGGCTCAGTAGTTGTGGCACACAGGCTTAGTTGCTCTGCAGCATGTGGGATCTTCCCAGACCAGGGCTCAAACCCATGTCCCCTGCATTGGCAGGCAGATTCTTAACCACTGTGCCACCAGGGAAGCCCAGCATGGTGACTTTAGTTAACAATACTATATTATATTTGAAAGTTGCTAAGAGAGTAGGTCTTAAAAGTTCTCATCACAAGAAAAAAAGTTTGCAACTATGTGAGGTGATGGATGCTAACTAGACTTATTGTGGTGATCATTTCACAGTATATACAAAAATCAAATTATTATGTTGTACACCTGAAACGAATATAATGTTATGTGTCAATTATATCTCAAGAACAAACTAATCAACAGGGTATTCCTGGACGTTTTCCTAGGTTTTTGACTACAATTTTATATAAACAAAACTCCATGGTTTTTGGGCTTCCCTGATGGCACAGTGGTTGAGAGCCCGCCTGCCGATGCAGGGCACACGGGTTCGTGCCCCGGTCCGGGAAGATCCCACATGCCGCGGAGCGGCTGGGCCCGTGAGCCATGGCTGCTGAGCCTGCGTGTCCAGAGCCTGTGCTCCGCAACAGGAGAGGCCACAACAGTGAGAGGCCGGCGTACCGCAAACAAACAAAAAAATAAAATAAAAAAAAAGCTCAGTAAATGGCAATTAAAAATTTCACAAAACAGTTAAAAATGGACACAAGATTAATGTCTTCCATTTGTTTCCGTGTTATACTAACACACTGATGTCACCACGTGTGTATCTTGTTGGCAGAGGATCTGAAACTCCGTCAGAAGGACTATGCTGATGGATTCGGTGGTTTTGATGGTGGCCAATCCATTTCCTTTCACAGTTGGTCTCAATTTAGAGATTGGTCCAAAAGTTACAAGTTAACTTTTTGGTGGGTACATTTTTACCTGCCCCAAATCACCAGATGGCAAGTGATACGCACAAGTTACGTGCTGCTTAAAATTTGACATTTTCGAAGAGCTTTGCAAACAAGCTACTAGGTGAAACTCGTTGGATACTCAAGCAAGACCTGCCCTGCCCAGAAATCATCAATCAAACATTTGATCACGTTGTCCATTAGCCTGATTAACTGACAGTCGCTGGTCCTCTGGGAAGCATGCGGACGGGCGCTACCGCAGGCAGCCAGCTCCGAGCCCACAGGCTGTTCTATGCAATTTGCTCTCACCGGTTGAGTCGTATGCTTGCCTCGAATTGTGGTGTTCGTTTCCTGAGCTGTTTATGCCATTTTTCTTTGGTATTGATTTGTGATTTAGTTAAATATCACACAAACTGCTTAAATATGAGTGGAAATAAAGTTAGTTTATATGAAAACTAGTTTGAAGGCTTTGGAAAAACGGATCAAGGTAAGTAACTCAAAACGGCTCTTATACTAGGTGTTGGTGAGACAATTTTAACAGATTAGGGGCAAATCAGAAGAATCTTGACACCTGCACCCGAAACGCTCAAGAGCCACACGTTTTTACTCCATTTTAAAGAAACCAAGAGTAGAATCACTGCAGGCTGCGTTCAAGTGTGGTTTCTGCACAAAAGTCAGAGATTCCCCAGTCCGTTGACCCATTCTCAGAGAACGGCCTGGCCTGACGTCACGAGTATATAGACAGAACGTATATTTCTGTCTTCGAAAGTAAAGTGATATGATGGAGGTGAACATGTGTCATTGTTCCTGATTCCCCACTTTAAGAGACTGTTTTTCCATTAGATGACTCACTACCCATGCTGATCTTGTCTGATTAAGAGGGCTTCTGCCCTCGTCAGTGAGTTACTCAGCCCTTGTCTCCCTCTTGAACAGGAATCTGCACAAATCAGCAGTGGCTGGAGGCTCACATGCCTCCTAATTAACTGTCCTTGGCTGTCATTTGCCTCTGAGTCAAACCTACACAATTTTTAAAAAATTGAAATATAGGGCTTCCCTGGTGGTGCAGTGGTTGAGAGTCCGCCTGCCAATGCAGGGGGTATGGGTTCATGCCCCGGTCCGGGAAGATCCCACATGCTGCGGAGTGGCTGGGCCTGTGAGCCATGGCCGCTGGGCCTGCGCGTCTGGAGCCTGTGCTCCGCAACAGGAGAGGCCACGACAGTGAGAGGCCTGCGTACCGCAAAAAAAAAGCAAAAAAACAAAAAAAACAAAAAAAAAACAAAGCAAAACCAAGCAGCCGGAGGTCCTGACACTGCGGTCCCTGGCCAGGGCCGATCCCATGTTGGGGTGGTGTCCTTTTAAAGAGCTCCATATACATCTCATCGTCAAAACATGCTTCGTAAATGATGAACTTGAGCAACTCTACAAGGAAAGGACCCAAGGAACATTTAAATGAAAATTCCTTCCTTTTAGGTTATTTTGTAATGTTTGTAGGATACTTTAAAAAAAATTATTTATTTTATTTATTTATTTTTGTCTGCGTTAAGTCTTCGTTGCTGCATGCGGGCTTTTTCTAGTTGTGGTGAGCGGGGGGCTACTCTTCATTGTGGTGCACAGGCTTCTCATTGCAGTGGCTTCTCTTGTTGCGGAGCACGGGCTCTAGGTGCATGGGCATCGGTAGTTGTGGCACGCGGGCTCAGTAGTTGTGGCTCACAGGCTCTAGAGCACAGGCTCAGTAGTTGTGGTGCACGGGCTTAGTTGCTCTGCGGCATGTGGGATCTTCCCAGACCAGGACTCGAACCCGTGTCCCCGGCATTGGCAGGCAGATTCTTAACCACTGCGCCACCAGGGAAGCCCTGTAGAATACTTATATACTTTAAAAAATATAGTCACCCTCAGCAGGGGCATACCGCTTTACATTCTATCATGGCTTAAATATCCAGCTCTGAACACACTGGCATGGTCCAGGGCACTTGTCGTTGTTAACGGCCATAGGGTATTTCATGTCAACGCATAATTTGCTTAGCAGTTTCCCCTATTGTGTGTGTCTGGCCCGTTTCCAGTTTTATACTGTGTTGAACCACAGCTGCTGTGTATATATTTGTACATGTTATGTTGTATATTTTTTTGGAGTTATTTTCTTGTAGCATATTCCCAAAAGTGGAACTACTGGGTCAAACCGTTCTTAGCTCTTGTTACACATTGTCCAATTTTTCTCAGGAAAGAGAGGAACCACTCTAAAGGGCCACCAGCAGGGTATGAATGTGCTTATTTCCTTAAAGTCCTGCCAGCATTGTGCTTTATTCTTTAAAAAGAAAAATTGTGCTAGCTTAATAGATGGGAGATTGTTTTAAGTGATATTTCTGTCATTGCTGGGGGTTTGAAATCCATCAGCTTGGGATCGGGCCAGGTGGCCACAGGTCTGTGTAGGGTTCCCAGCACAAAAAAAGGCAGCCAGCTGCACCCAGGGAAGAGTAAATAGGTCACCAGGGTGGCAGCCCTGCCAGTGCCCGGTAGTCACTTCTCTTTAACGTAAGCGACTTCTAAGGAGGCTTGTACCACACATGTGAGGCATATTTTGTCCCTGAGGGAAGACTTCAAGAATTCTTTGTATTAGTCTGGATCAGCAAAATCTCCCTTACCCACCTTTACAGAAGATGGCTGGGGTTCGTGTGACAAGTTGGTCTTTATGAAAGTACGGATTAAATGGAGTTCTGTCGGCCTTGGAGGGGTGCTCTGGGAAACCACGCAGGGACTGAGAGCGTGGCTCTATCTCTGCCTTTCCTCACTTGCAAAAAGAGAAAATTCCACCCTGTATGTGTGTGGAGGTTTAGGCCTCCCATGCACCCAACATCTCCAGCAAACAACAGCCTTCCACCCAAACTGGAGCCATTCCAGGTGACTGAGCCCGGAGGTCCCTGCAGATGGAGGTACAACTGAACCCAGATGAAATTAGTTAGGTGGCCTTAGATGGGAGGCTGCTTCATTCTAGGGCATGGCCTTGCCTGTGGAGATTCTCTGGGTCAGCCCAAGATGACCCCGACTGGAGAGCCATCGGGACACCGTGGGGCTTCTTGCCTCCCAGCCCCAGACCTGCTGTTTCCTCTGCCCGGAGGCCTACCTCCATCTTTGCTCTGTGCTTCCTCCACATTGAAATGATAGGTCATCATTTCAACGTCATCTTTTCCCCATTCGGGGTCAGGAGCTGCCATTCGGAGCTCCCAGAGCATCCTGCCCTTTTCTCCTCTATACACTCATCACACTGGACCATGGCAGCTGGAAATGCGTTTGACCCGTCTTCAGTGCCTGGTGCAGGACTCAATTTGTGGAATGAATGAATGAACATATGTGATGATGAAAGGCTGAAGTAATTAACCCTGGTACTTACAGTGGCCACCAGGGCCTATGGTTTGCAGCAATCCAGGGCTGGACCAGAAACTTGTGAGGCATCCAAGGCAAGTGAGCCCTTGAGTTCTCTTTATCTCAGAACCTGGAGATGAAGGGGACTCTGACCCACAGCTGTGGCAGCAAGGGGAGCGCTCTGGGGTCTCGTAGGCAGCTGGTTCTCTAGTTATCTCTCAGCCTTAGTAAAATTAGAATCATTTCTTGCAAACACCTTTTGGACTGTAGTCTTTGTTTCAGTGACCTCAGAATCCCTTTATGGGATGAGGCCAGAAAATAAAAAAGAAACAAAAACTATCAATCTAAACTTTGTTGTGAGGAAGCAGATTTCCTTTTCTTTTATGTTGCTCTACAAAGACCTCACAAAATACCGCACATGTATCACAACCCATTTTAGGTCCTCGAGTCCTTAGCAACGCTTCATTCTGTTTACTTGACAGACATAAAGGAGCCACTGCAAAGTTCTGGACACACTGGGGGACCAGGGCTGGGGTTCCTTGCATTGGGGGTGGGTAGAGAAATTCTCATCTGAGGCAACTGCAAGGAATACAAAAACCAAAAAAAAAAAAAAAAAAAATTAGGGCTGAGATTTGTGCTGAAAGCTAGGCCTAAGGACAATACCGAGGGTGGATTGGCAGAGAAGAGAGGGCATAGGCATCACTGGGCAAGAGGAGGCTGAGTGGTCGAAGCCTTGCTTTGAGTGGCCACAGCAAGACAGTCTCTGAAGGGCCCAATGTGCCAGGAGTAGAAAGAAACTTCCAGAAAGGGATAGCATATGGCCATTGCCTTTAAGGACTTTCCCAAACGTCCAACCAGCAGGGAAATCAGACAAAACAGCAGGTCACAGCACACAGAATGCACTGGTGAAAGCGAATATTATTTCCCAACCATGACCATTTTCTCGTTGCAATGACGATAAATATGTTAACAGTAACTTTTCATCTAATAATTTAGACAGGATGCACATTAGTCTTTGCTCAGGCAAAGAGTTTACTTTGCATGAATTTGATATTAAAGATGGCTGCATACACCAAGCTTTTCATGTAATCTTCAAAATTTTAAAGTTGCACGTACTCTGGTGGAAAAGCGATAAATCAGTAAAACGAAAAATTCTTGCAGCTGTGTTGCAGGCGCAGAGTTTATGATTGTCTTTGCCAACATCAGATTCTTTAGAGAAGTAGGTTAGGTAGGATATAAATTATAAATTAATAAGTAAAAATAGAATCCCTGGATTCTACTATTTTCTATCATAGGTTGTAGCCACTTATAATTACAAGTTAATTTTTTTTTCAGTATATCATGTAAAGACAGCAGCAACCACTCTTTCTCAGGCACCTAGATATCCTGTTTACTTCAACTGTAATTTTGTAAAATACAAAGTTCCTCAAACTGGGGATCACAGATGCCTAAACATCTACAAGATCTCAATTCTGTATTTTTGCCTCTTAGTGAAAATTGTTTTAAATTAGCGATTATAAAGAGAAAACTGACAGTGGCAATTTACATTTGGTATTTTCATAAAAAGACTTTGATTTAAGTCATTGTTTTCTCAAACTGGGATTCATGAGCAAATTCTAAGAGGACTTAAAAATTATTTCCCTGTAAATTCCTCAAGTTTAAGAAACATTTGCTATAGTACATATCCTTATAATTCAAAGTCCATTCTTCTCTGATTCTTTTGATTGATGACATATTCACACTCTATCTCATAGTTTCTAGTATCTCTTTGACGATAAATTAAGTCCTTGGTTGTTAAAGATTTGCTTCTACTTTTATTTCCTGAAGCAGTTTTGTTTTTCCATGACAGGTTTTAAATTTGTCAAGAAGCATGGTGTTTGGTATGTTTTTCCCCAAGACCATGATTTTCTCCATTGTTACTAAAGATTCAAGTACGGGTTGCATGAATGTCACAAGTGAAGTAAAATATCTTTGTCTTTTCCTTACAATAAGGATCATGGAACTGCTTGAAAGCTTCACCTTTATGAAAATAACTTTCAAACTATGAAGGAGTCATGATGCTTTAGCAATCCAATCGAACGCTGAGGGCACGTGGGATAAAATTCACATGAGGAAGGTTTATTCACAGCTTCTGATGGTTTGAGCTGGATCTCTAATAAAGAAACATCAAGGAGAAAGATAAAGAACTCCGACCTGGGATCGGGCTCTACTGGCAAGGAATAAACCATTTAAAGTGAATTTTATTCAAATCCTGCCCAACTTCTTGGGCTAAACTCAAATGCCACTTTCTCTTTTATTTTATTTTTTCTTTTTTAAAAACATTTAATTTTTTTTTATACAGCAGGTCCTTATTAGTCATCAGGTTTATACACATCAGTGTATACATGTCAATCCCAATCTCCCAATTCATCCCACCACCACCCGCACCCTCCCCCCGCTTTCCCCCCTTGGTGTCCATATGCGTGTTCTCTACATCTGTGTCTTTATTTCTACCCTGCAAACCGGTTCACCTGTACCATCTTTCTAGGTTCCACATACATGCATTAATATACGATATCAGATGCCACTTCCTCCTCGACACCTCCCCACATCAGCCTGCTTCTTCCTTTTCCTTAGCTGGCCCTCCTCTCTCCCCTCGATGCATCTCCTTTAATCTGTCTCTGGCCAATGGCCTGCCCCATCTTTACCTATGTTAGTTATTAAGTGGATGTCTGTAAGATTGTATACTGTCTCTTAAGGAGGAACCACATCCAACTGCCCAGAGCGCATTCACAGCACCGGTTATGTATGTATTCAATCAAGTAACAAGTAAGTTCTTGAATGTGAAATGTTGCATGTGGGCCATGCTCCAAACTCAACGGGACCATATCTACCCATCTTTGCGGGAGTCAGAGATCCTACTGCAATGCCTTTCATCTGATGAGTTCTCAGTAAACATCGGCTGAATGAATGGATGATAGGAGTGGCAAGTTCATCACATAAGCTTCAAAAGCACCAGAGTCACTCTGCATCCATCCTGGCTCCTCCTCTGGGCCAGAATAGATGGCGCAGCATTGGTAACATCACGGATTTTTTTTCACACTCTGTTTGAAATCCGCAGGTAAATCTCATCATGCCACTCCGACCCCCACCCCCAAATCCCTCTCTAAAGTCTAAAACCCTTAGGGTGGCGTGACTCATTCATTCATTCAACAAACATTGACGGAGCACCTAATATACGCAGAGACTTGCCTCTGACAGGCTCTGGGGATACAGAGGTGAAAAGACAGATGGACTCCGGCCTGCAAGAAGCTCTCATTCTAGTGAAGACAGGAAGGCAATGAACACAAACAAATACGTCAGAATCTATAGTGGCTGGAGGGGGCAGGGAAGGAGGAGGTAATCAAGCTGGACCAGGCGTTCTAATGCTTGGAGTCAATGAACTCCAAGAAAGGGGCTCTCCCAAATGGGAAAAAAATTACATTTTTACTAACTTAGCCTATTATAGGAATGCAACATGGAGGGAGACACCTGGTGCAGGAGGGAACGAGTTGATGGATGGATGGATGGGTGGATGGGTGGATGGATGAGTGGACGGATGGATGGATGATGAAAAAATTCAGGGCAGATGCAAAGTAGTTCACATTTACAATGTCTTTAATCAATTCTTCTCCTCTTGGAAATAAGATTTCCCTTCCAGCTAAGGCTGATGGAAATCTTGTGCTGATAATATCAACAGCCCTTCTCCCAAAGCAGGATCCTGGGGAAACTTGGCAAGAAACACTGACTCTGGATTCAGCCTCCCAGGCTTGGCCACAGGTGGAGCCGCTGGGCTGGTGGCCACAGGAACCACAGTCGATGACCGGGGCATCTGATCCTCCTAATCTGAAGGCAAAGGAGACAGTCACATAAAACTGCCATGGATGGTGCAGTGTGAGAGGAGCAACCTGATGAGAGGACCATTCACGCGCATCTGAGGAGAAAGAAAGGGTTTCACCTGCAGGATGGCCAAGCCAAACCCACCTGCCAAGCCTTTTCAGATGGCACAAACCCCAGTTTTAGAAGACTCCAGGTGTAGAAGGACTTTGAAAAAGGGCACCTGTCTTGGCCACTGTACAATAACAACCCAGATGCAGAAGACATGCAGTTCCCCATCATCCTCTGAACACGGGTTTGAAAGACAAAATACAAAATAAAAATAGTAACTCCCATTTATTGAGAGCCTCCTATGTGCTTTTCAATTTCCATAATTATCCCCAACTGTCTCAGTCACCTTGTGAATGTTGGTGAACTGTTACTATTATCACCATTTTACAGATCAGGAGACTGAGGCTCAGAGAAGTGAAATAAGTTGTCTCCATTACAGAAATGTAAGTAGCGGACTTAAGGGTTTGAATCCAGGTCTTTCTGATTCCAGAGCCCAAGCTCTTGCCTTTTCTTTAAATAAATCTTTGATTTATGGAGAAATCTCATTCTCTTGGCTGGGGAAGGAAACTCATGCAATAATTCTGAAATAAGACCATTTTGTGAGTATTAGGCGGGGATTTTCAAAAGCCCTTCATATTGCCTCGGTGAAATAGCATCGTCTTACGGAACTGCCCACCACAGGGTCCGGGGGTTGCTACCACCTCCTCCCTTGGAGCCAGGGAAGTGGGCTGCTACAGCTTCTGAGCAGGAACAGGTGTGTTAACAGATAACAAAGAGTTTAGGAAAGAGAGGTCAAGACCAAAAATATCACTGGGACACAAGGATTTCCTTTGCAAGGGGATTTACGAGAGAAATCTCCTTCAGACCCCTTAGCACGCTGCTCTGGGGAAACCTGAGTGAAATAAGCTGTTGAGAGAACAAAGGGCCTTGTGTTCGGGGAGCCGGGTACCTGGCAGCGGCAGGTGCGCTGTGATGGGGAGGCCCAAGGTGCACTCCCCACCCATGGACCCTCTCTCCTCCCGGGACTCGGCCCCTCCGGGCTGGGTAGCGCCTGCGTGGCTCTGGGTTGGAGTGGCCGTCGTCCAGCGCTCCAGGCCGGCTCTGAAGGCCCTGGGGCACAGCCGGCTGCTCAGATGGGTCGTCGGGTCCAGACCTTTAAATTGCTTCTGAAGGCCCGTGACTCCCAATATAAGTCTCCAGCTCGGATCTCTGAGCACCGGACGCGTTTATCCAGCCACTTATTCGGCACCGCTATGCGTATGACTCATAGGATCTCGGATATGAAAAGACCCCAAAGGACTCAATTCTTCTCTCCCGCGCCGTCTCCTTGGGTCTGTCCCATTTCAGGACACGTTGTCACCAGCCACCCAGAGGCTCGAACCGCGATCCGCAGTGGCACCGCCGACTCCTCCCCACGCCACCGGCTAGTCATCGGCAGGTCCTGCCCGCGCCCTCTCCAGGGGATGCACCTGAATGCCTGCATCCCCGCTAGTCCCTCCCCAGGCCAAGCCGATGGCCTCCAGCGCGGGAGCCCCCGCCTCAACCTCTCCTTCCGACCTCGGGCCTGCGCGTGGCCCCGCCCCCGCCCGGGCCCCGCCTCACCTTGCCCACAGGCCTCCTGCCACCGTGCCCTTTGCTTGGTTCCGCCACCACGCCAAGCGCGTTCCCATGAGGCTTCACGCTCTCGTTCCCTCGGGCTGGAAAGGTTCACCCAGGCCTTCGTTCGGTTGACTTTCCCACTGGTTAGTTCCTGGCTCACGTGTTACTTTCTCAGAGAGACGGAGACCACCCGTCGTGAATCTCACCAGCTTCTCCATCATTTGGTTTCTCCCTTCCACTCTTGTATTGTCTGTCTCCATACCTGACGGATGGCCAATGAGGTCTGTGCATTTCTTCATCACCTTCTTAACCCCAAGGCCTGCCACAGGGCCTCACACGTAGTAGCTGCTCAATAAACATTCGTGGAATAGCTGAATGATTGCGACCCCAGCCTATCTGTCCAGTGTTACTTCCTGTCACCCCACTGCCCACCTCATCCTCCCTCCAGCCGGGATCTGGGAAGAGGGACTACTGTGGTCCCAGCCTGGGCACCACGCACGGCCCTGCCTTTGCCCGGTCCCGCCGACCTGAAGGCGTGCCACCCTCCTGGCTTCTGGCCCTCCCCCAGCTCCTAGTACTTTCCAGTGCGTGGCAGGTGCACGGTTATTGTTTGCATGGGATTCGGTCTCTCTCCCGGAGAAAGGGCAAATACCCTGTTGGCCAGGGCCCCCGTGAGGGCTGTGGATTCTGCCAGAGCCTGGCAGTGTGGGAGGGTTTCAGAAAGATCCCCGGAGTCCGAGTCTAGAGGCCAGGTCTTCGTCTTGACGCTGGTCCTAACCAGGTGTGTTGTTTTTTTCAGGCCTCACTTCCTATAAAATGAAGCTGCTGCGCTGTCTGAGGTGTGGGCTGACCCCGGACTCCAGGACTCTCTTGACACTCACCTCCTCAAGAGGAGGTGCCAAAGCTGTCGCTGATTTGCACTGCTTTTCCCATCTGTTAAATGGAAATCAACTTAGCCGCTAGCGTTGCGAGCCTAGATTAATACTTAGGAAGGATTTACAAAGGAAGAACCTAGTTAATCCTGAGATAGAGGGCTTTTCATTTCTATTTGCAAGGTGGGTGGGGACAGAGTTCCTGGCTAGGACAGTTCCCACATTCCTCCCTGTAAAGGCCCTTTGCTGATATAGTTTCTAACTTTACAGCCACGAAGCCAGCTCTAGCTTCCGTGGTTCAGCTCCCCTGCTGTCGGATGCACTCAGCGCCCGACTCTGGTCCAAGGGGGCGACACTGTGCTAAGTGGGTGCCGAGGGTGAGCAGGTAACACTCCTAGACAAGACGGAGAGTCGATCGTGACAACGGCCAAAGGTTGCTCTTCACAGCATAAAATGATTATGACCTGGACTTCAGTGTTTGATTACAAACACGCTGAGGAGTACCAACGGGGGAACCAGACCCCTTTACATTGCTGCCGGCTCAAATCTGAGACCCATCAGAATCCTGGGCTGACCCCATGCCCACCGCTGAAGCTCAGCTCAAGATTTCAACCCCCATTGGGCTGAAATCTTCCTCTACGTAGAGCAAGCTAGTTGGCTTGTTTAAACCCCACATTCCTTATCTATTAAATGGAGGTAATAATGGCGCCTAATCACAGGCTTCTTGCGGGGATAAGCAAGATAACACAGATAAAGCCCTTCTCCTAACGTCCAGCAAGCAGTAAGTGCTCAGTAAACACTGGTTATTAATATTCTACTTTAATATTAATATTAAACTTTATAAAGTATATAATATTATACTTTAATATTAAAGTGTTTGTCAGTCCCATCGGTCACTGCATGACACGGTGTCCCCTTCATTATTCAGAGCTCAGATCTTACAGTATCTTTTAAATATTAGTCCTTTTCAGGCTGGGAATAAAATCTCAGCTGGGCCCTAAGAGGACAGAAACATCAGATAACTAGGCTTTCAGAAACACTCCACCCACACACACCCAGCGATGAAAAGGGCTTTCAGACCTGGTGCTGGGAATCCACTGGTTCCTCCAAGGTTTCCCTACTTCTTCTTTTAAATGCCATCACCTGAAACTGACTGAGGGCACCTGCAGCCCCTCACACACCAGTGCTTACGTGTGGGCAATGCATCCTGGTGTGGACATTCGGACACCCACCTCTGCATTGGGACCTGGAGGGCAGCCCCCAGGGAAGGGTCCACATAATCCTCCCAGATACATCCCCTAGCTGCTCTGCTGGGCTGAACCCCTCCTGCCACCTGCTCTCAGTTCGTTCACCCCCAGAATGTCCTGAGCAAAACGTGTCAGGCCAGTGGGAATAACTTTCTGGTGCTGACCCCCCACCCCAAGATCGTCTGACGCAGGAAGCCACTGGCTGCAAGTGTGAAGACCCGGGCACGCATGCTATAATCACAGAGCATATTCGTTTATACTTGTTGATAGATGTTTCCTTACAGTCTTGTGATGTCCACCAAAGTGGTTTTTTTTTTTTTTTTTTTTTTTTACTCCAGTGGGCAAGGATGGGAGCTTTCTTTTTCCTTCTCCCCAAAACCCTTTGATGAAAGTTTCAAGGGCCATTCAATACACTGCCTGGCAATTATAAATCAAATCAATCCAAGTAATTGATAAGTGTTCTGAATTTTAAAACATTATTTTTTAAAATTTTAACCACCAATGTCTTAAATGTCTAGAGGCCTCAGAGTCACAGAGCTGGTGGTGTTTCAGGGAACAGAAGGGCATAAGGGACCACATCTATATCTGAGAGAAGTCACTTTGAGTAAAACAGCAAAAATCAAGAGGTAGATGGAATGAATAGAAAGGGCTGGCAAAACCCAGACCAGACCAGCCGTGCTTCCGCCTTCTCCGCAGCCCTGAGGCTGAGCTTCGGCGGTGGGCGTGGGGTCAGCCCAGGCTTCTGATGGGTCTCAGACTCGAGCTGGCAGCAATGTCAAGGGGTCTGGCTCCCCCGTGGTAATCCTCAGCGTGTTTGTGAATTCCTGCAGGAGCTTGTTAACCTCCAGAATCCTTCCCCCCAGCTCCTTTGAGAGACCCTGGTTTGTAAAGTCTGGGCTGGTCCCAGTGATGAGCTGGAGCTGTCTCATGCTGACTCAAGAGAGCTGAGGGTTAATTTTTCAGGAATTTGGGGAGTTGGTTGTTAAACATAGCTATCATTAAAATTGAATTATACGATATAAACTTAGAATTAAGTTATATTAAAAATAAAGTATTAGTACTCAAAACATCACTTCCTGATTATCTTATTCCTTATTATTATCTATGCTCTTGAGGTTATTTACATCAATGTATCTCTATGGTAAGAATACTATATAATGGTGGGTTACGGCATGTCTCTTCCTAACTCCACATTCAGTGATTCATGTTGGTAGCCTGACGAGAGTATTTACATACTGGAAACTGGCAATGTCTATAAACCAGGGCTCCACCACCTGAGAAGAGCTGATAAACATTTACGAGCACACCACTGGGGGTGGAACCCACAAGTCAAGCTGGAATAATCCCCTGAGGTTGTTCTGATTTAGACAGAAGCTCTTCTTGGAACAACACTGCTAAGTGTAGACGCAGGGGACCCAGTGGCCTACGATCTCTGTGCTCTTGGGAGAGAATTGAGGCACCTTCATCCAAAGCACTAAAAATGACTTTGAGATCCTGGGCAGGTCACTTGCCTCCCTGTGCTTTAGCTCTGTCACCTGTGAAACGACGCTGCTGATAGGGTCTTGCCCCACTGGGTGACTGTGAGGATTAATTGAGATAATATAGGTAAAAGTCCTCAGAACAGTGCCTGGTAAGTAGAAGGCACTTGATCATTGCTACCTATTTATTATGATCTGAGGAAACATTAAAAGCTTAGTTCAGCAGGTTACCTTTTTTTCTTTTATCATTTTTTTCTTCTTATGAGAATCCTACCTGGTTTGTAGAAAATTTAGAAAATGTAATGAAAATGAGAAAAAGAACTAGCATCCCTCTCTAGCACCCTGTGATCATCTTGGTTCGCCTCCAGCCTTCTCATCTTTTCCCGAGACCTAGGCTATGTCCATCCCGATATCCTCTGGGAATGGCCAACTCATGACGTTATGGCAACATTTCCCAACCCACTATAGGTGGTTGATCAAGTTCACATCTTTGAGAGTCCCTTGGTTCTGCTCAGGCACCAGCATGGCCTGTCGTCATGAGGACAGGTGACTGGCCAGGGGATCAGCGTTTCCAGCGCTGGCATTGTAGACAAACATTCAGTATCAGCTAGAAGGAGGCACCTCATCCATTTTTTAGACACATGCTTGTTGAGAACCTAGTAGATACAAGGCGTGCTCTGGGGGTTGCGAAGGCTACCGGGTGCTTTGTTCTGATTAGTGAGCTCGCGGTGTTGGTTGTGAGGATTACTATTTAGCAGGACAAGGAATAGTAAGAAACACACAGTAAACTATAGGTTTCCTTTTAATCAAAAAACCTGTGTGTGGTGGGAGGAACCCCCTTGCCTAAAGCCCTTGTCAGGAGAAAGGTTGATCCAACCTTGTTAGGTTCACGCTCCTTGGGGAGGTCGGGACGTTTGCTCTTTCTCTGATTAGCTGTCCCCAGGGCCCTCGTCTCTCACAGCAGTGCTGATTCTAAGTGTCTTAAGGTTCAGTGGGTGTTTATCCTAGAAGATCCCAAACCAAGCCAACTGCTTCATCTTGCACTTGACCCAGGACCGGGTGGGGGGACCTGGCCCATCGCTGGAGATGCCGGCGTGCTGGATGCTGGGAGGTGTACTAGGATCTCCAGGGAATTTTTTAAGGGTGATTTTGACAACATGGGATTCGTGTCTCTCCACTGACTTTAGACTCACGCTCTCAGAGGACATCTAGTTCCCCACCCCATTGCCTCCTTCAGCCCCTCTTCCTGTGCCCCTTCCCAAGCAGCAGGGCCGCCCACACCAGACTGAAGACACAGTGCCGAGCAGGCCCTGCCCAGGGGCCACCAGCACTTCCAGCAGCAGCCAGGCTACTGTCTGGCTTCGGGTGGCCTCATCCGTGTGGCTTCTGTATCTTAGATGATACAAAGGAGCTCATCACTGGAGCCACCAGTCAGGTTTCCAAGATGCAAAAACGACCCTGTCAAATCCCTGCTTATAATCCTTCAGAGGCTCTTACTGATCTATGTCCTAAAATCCAGATGATCTGGCATTACGTAGCCGTGCCCTGCAACGCAGCC
Organism: Monodon monoceros; assembly: GCF_005190385.1. NCBI lineage: Eukaryota > Metazoa > Chordata > Mammalia > Artiodactyla > Monodontidae > Monodon > Monodon monoceros. Next base: position 23,029,979 of record NW_021703773.1, read on the forward strand.
TCGTTCCTGGAGGCTCCCTCGCTCTCCCTGGCTAACAGCTGTTCAATTTTCCCCCCACCAGCTTCCAGGAGCGACCCTTCCTTTCAAGACAACTTTGACCTACTGTATAGCACAGGGAACTCTGCTCAGTACTCTGTAATAACCTAAATGGGAAAAGAATTTGAAAAAGAGTGCATGTATGTATATGTCTAACTGAATCACTTTGCTGTACACCTGAAATTAACAGAGCATTGTTAACCAACTGTGCTCTGATATTAAAAACAAAATCTGCTCTCCTCTCCCGCAATAGCCACTCTCCCTTAGTGCCACGTCCAAGAGAATATTTTACACAGTCTCCTTTTATCGGGCCAGTCTCACTTGAGGACAGATCTTTGCACCCCTGGCTCTCATGCGGTCAAAGATGCAGACAGGTGAGGCTGAATCAGTGAGCCAGCCGGGCCCTCCTTCTGTCAGCCCTGGACCAGCAGAAAGGGCAGAACGACGGCGTGTGAACTGGCACAGGGTGGTAGAGGCAAGAGTTTGTGTAAAATGTATCAAGGTCTTCACAGCCCAGGTAGTTTGGTTGTGACCACAAACTTAATCTTGAGCATGAAAGCAAAAAGCCAAGGAGAGAAAGAAAGGCTGGCTTTTCTATACAGTGCTTGCCATGCATCTCCTGGAATCTAGATTTGCTCAACGGTTCGTTAACAGGTCCATCTGGTTTACTTTTCATGATAGACCTGTCTTCCAAAAGTGGCCACAAAAGTACTTCCGTCTCACAAGCTCTTCCAGAACCTTGGTGTTATTTTCCCTCTCCCTGATCTGCCTCATCTGTGAAGTGATGCTCTGTGACCTCGGAGCCTTGGTCATAAAAGGAGACTCAGCCTCAGCTGACACTGCTACGGGCAGAGACAAACTGTCCACACTGACTGCAGATTCCTGAGCAAAATCCACATACACGCTCGTTGGTCTGAGCAACTACACTTTGGGATGGTTCATTTGGGGACGTTTATCAATCCTTGCCCGGGACGGAGAGGTTTCCCACAATGCGTGGCTTTGGGCACACTGGGATGGTTGATAACTCTCACCTTCTCTTTGTTAAGAATGTACATAAGCTGCTGACCTCTCACGTTCTGTTTATGAGTTGTGTGGGGTTTTTTTTGTTTGTCTGTTTTCTGTTTTTTTAAGCGTAACGTTCCTGAGACAGAGAGAATGCAGACCTCCACATGCTGAACGACGTGCTGGTAATATTTGTTTCCTGGCTGAATTTCACTGCCATCCCCCTCTGGAAACACCGTGGTCTAAGTGGCTAATCCACGAACTGAGACGTGGAGACGGGAGCCCCAGGTCAGGGGAGGGTGGCCTTTGTGCTTTCAGTCTCAGGGCGGCTGCACTAGGGTTTCCTCTGCCTGCAATCCTCACACTCCACTCTTTTTATTTCTTTGAATGATCGATTTACTTATTTCCCGATGGCCTCTCTCACTGGAATATGAGCCCCCAGAGGCAGGGGGCAGTGCCTGTACCCAGACTGGTCTTGGCAGTGTCTTCAGCACTTACTGCCTGGCCCAGAGGAGGTCCTCAAATATTTTATTTATTTGGTTTTTTTTAAATTTATTTATTTATTTATTTATTTATTTTTGGCTGTGTTGGGTCTTCATTTTTGTGCGAGGGTTTTCTCTAGTTGCAGCGAGTGGGGGCCACTCTTCATCGCGGTGCGCAGGCTCCAGACGCGCAGGCTCAGTAGTTGTGGCTCACAGGCCCAGTTGCTCCGTGGCATGTGGGCTCCTCCCAGACCAGGGCTCGAACCCGTGTCCCCTGCATTGGCAGGCGGATTCTCAACCACTGCGCCACCAGGGAAGCCCCTATTTGTTTATTTGTTTGTTTTACATGCTGCAAGAATAAATGAGCTGGAGGTTATCCGGGTCCATTCCCCACCGCAGAGGAATTTCCTCCCTGTAGCCCAGGTGAGAATCACCTTGCTAACACCTCGGAGATGGAGAGCGCCCTGCCTCACAGAGTAGCCTGTCCCATTCCATCTTTTGTTCAGCTTCAATGTGATATGAAGAAGCGTCTCTCCATAATTGTTAACGATTGCTCTTGAGGGCTTCATTAACTTGACTGCCCCCTGGAAGGAAAGTTCTAGGTCACCCATATCCTGCCTCCTGGGACGAGGCCCCAGGCAAGTCTCTAGCCCTTTCTGGACCTTTGTGCCTTTGTGCAAACTGGAGCAGCTTACTTCAGTACTCTGAGGACAGCCATCAATCCGAAGGGATTCTGAACATTTGTCAAAGCTGAGAAAGAATTCATCTTTGTGTTTCATGTATGATGCTAGAAAATGCTGAAGAAGGGACATCTAACCCGACTCCTGTGCTCACTTTGGTGTGTCGGGATTGGGGTGCTGTCTCTCTGATCCCCTGTTGAGAGACATTGTAAAGGACCTTCTCCAATCCTGGACTAGAAATGTGATGGGCAGCTGGTTCACAGATTAGAATCGTCCAGGGCAAGTGGCTCCACTTTAGGAAGGTGCATGTCCTTCCTGCTCCAGGCGGGCACATCAGGTCCTGCCTCTGGCTGTGGGGACAGGAGCGTGGTGGCCCTGGGGGCAGGGGCAGCCCTGGGAATGCGGGGCATGGTCTCTCCTCCCGGCCTGTGAGGCCCTGCAGAGAGGGTCCTGTTCGGCAGAAGCATGCACTCAGGTGTGGCTTCAATCAAAAACACAAACAAAGGACTTCCCTGGTGGCTCAGTGGTTAAGAATCCGCCTGCCAATGCAGGGGACATGGGTTCAAGCCCTGGTCTGGGAAGATCTCACATGCCGCAGAGCAACTAAGCCCATGCACCACAACTGCTGAGCCTGTGAGCCACCACTACTGAAGCCCGCGCACCTAGAGCCCGTGCTCCGCAGCAAGGGAAGCCACTGCAGTGAGAAGTCTGCACACCGCAGAGAAGAGTAGCCTCCGCTCGCCGCAACTGGAGAAAGCCCTGCACAGCAACGAAGACCCAATGCAGCCAAAAATAAATAAATTAAATAAATAAATTTATTAAAAAAACCCACACAAACAAGATGACGCCTCGAAGGTCAGCCCCATGGTGGCTATTTTGTCTTGGAATTGGCAGGAGTTGTCGTGCCTGGTGCTGCTTTGTCTTTGTGGCTTAAATGACAGCGAAGACAGCTCAGCTCTAGGCAAAAACAAACAAAAACAAAAAACAACACCTCCTGGACACTAAGAAATTACGTTTTACCCCAAGTCCTTAACAAGGATGGAGAAAATCTCAGAATGAAATCCAGAGCTTCCTGAGATACCCCCTATCCCCTCAGTACCTATGGGCACAGCCCCAGCCTCGTCATTTTACTTCACCCAGTGAACCAGCCTCTACGTTGCAAAGGAATCTGAGGGAAAGTCTTCTGCCAAGTCCCAACTGAGTCCCTGTGACAGTCAAGAACCTGGGCCAGGTTCTTGTGTAGGTTAAGGAAGCCTGAGAATAATAAAGATTATAGGGAAACAGTCTACCTTTCTTTACAAGGTCTTGTTTTGCATCTCTGAAATCTCAGATTCAGCTATTACAATGAGGTCCTGTTGTAGAAAGAGCTGGCCTTTTATCACCACTTAAAATCTAATTAATCCATATTGAAGCACAAAGATTTCTGTTGTATTTTAGGGTGAGGGGTCATAGAGCGCTCTTTGTTCATCCTTAGACTTATATAATCATCAAGCATTGGGGATATAATTTTACCAAGCAAATTGGAAGGTAACAGATCAAATCCTTATCAGAAAGCCTAACTCATAGTTTTAACAGAGTCCTTCGTCCTTTACATGAAACATTATATTCAAGAAGAACAAAAACGCATTTCAGAGTGCCCAAAGAGTTAACGACCAAAACTTATATTCCCCAGGCAGCATCGAACCAAGATTGTCACACTACTGTCCACCACAAGACAGCAGCTCCTATAGAGGTGGCAAGGGTCCTAAGATTTGTTGCGATGGCTTTAGTCTTTAGAGTAGCAATGCAATTCGTTGGAATTTTGCTATCTCTGCTGGGATGGGTTTTATCCATTATTACAACTTTTTTGCCACATTGGAAAAACCTCAACCTGGACTTAAATGAAATGGAAAACTGGACCGTGGGACTCTGGCAGACCTGCGTCACCCAAGAGGAAGTGGGGATGCAATGCAAGGACTTTGATTCTTTCCTGGCTTTGCCCGCTGAGCTCAGGATCTCCAGGATTTTAATGTTCCTCTCAAACGGCCTGGGATTCCTGGGCCTGCTGGTCTCGGGGTTT